>NC_056525.1:133570608-133650366 GCF_019175285.1 Sceloporus undulatus | reverse complement strand
CCCTCAGACCCTGTTAGTGCCATCAAAGACAGGGTTGAAGTACCCCCTCGATAAGGGGGACCAGAGGCGCCCACTTTGGCACCCCCGAGAGCACTCTACACCGAGCCCAAAGCTAAAAGAAGCAAGTAAGAAAGAGAAAACATTTTTTGTACAATTGAATCACTGTATACTTTATGCCTCCCCCAGTTTATTAAAGAAGAGTGATCTACAAAGAAGAATTGTAGTGCACATGTTGTGCATGTGGGAGCCAGGGATCCCAAATTCTTTCTATTGCATCTTCAGTTGAAATGGTCAGGTATATAACAAACTCACTATCATCTACACCCATCATACCTTAATAGTATGATTAAAAGAGAGGGGGAAGAAGGAGAAGAAGACGGAGGGAGAAGAAAAAGAGGAGGAGGAGGAGGAGGAGGAGGAGGAGAGGAAGAAGAAGAAGAAGAAGAAGAAGAAGAAGAAGTGCATAAAAAGCAAAAATGAGAGAGATGGAGGAAGCCAAGAGAAAAGGAAATGAGGAAACCTTTTCATGGAATTATTTTAGTACAGCAATAGGATTACAAGAGGCTTCCTTACAGCTTATCCCAAGTAGAAAGCAAAATGGCAGGTGTGTTTGGAGAGGGGGAGGAGGAAGCCAAGAGAGAAGGAAATGGGATGAGAAGGGGAGGAAGGAAAACTTTTCTCTTACTTATCCAAGTGCAAAACTCTGTGTGTGCAACAAAAATACAGTGGACCCTTGCTTTACACAGAGGATCAATTTCAGACCCTCTCCCCCCACGTAAAGCAAATTCCATGCATGCTCAAGCCCCATTTAGATGAATGGGGTGTACTCCCATGCACCCATTCATCTGAATGGGGGTTCCAGTCTGTGTGACCTCAAGTCCATGTATGGGAAGCCTGGGTATGTGGCGGGCTGACTGTATTACAAAGAGCTTTAATGCATGCCACTCACTCCAAATAATATTAAACATGATTGTACATGATTTAATAATACAGAATAGATACCAGTCCAAACATACTATATAGAGAAGTAATCCTTACTGAAGAGAGTTAAAATCTACCTGCACACACAAGATTCCACCCAGTGTTTTTTATACAGGCCCATAAAAGATTTGGCATTCTGAAAGGTCCCAGGTTGCTTGATCTCTCTCAGCCTCAGAAGAAGGCAATGCTGGGCCTCCTCTAAATAAACTCTGGATGGCAGCATGATGGATTGGTTTGAGGACTAGACTGGAAGACTAGGGTTCAAATCCCTGTCGAAACCCACTGGATGACTTTGAGAAAGTCACACTCTCTCAGTCTCAGTAAAGCAAGCAAATTCACTAATGCTTATTACACAGAGCACAACAAGGAGTTAAAAGCACATTACTTAGGCAAGAAAGTGGACTGAAAGCAAATTTGGGTTTCAGACGGATGAGGACAAATCCCTTTGCTAGCTTGGAAATAACTTTTTTGCACATGCTCCAAACTGTCATTTCCACAAGTGCATACACACACATGCTCCTGAGAGGGAAGGGAAATAGGAAAGAAAATCCTTTTTGTCCCATAAGCTGTTTCAGAGGAAGGCAGGCTGAGGTTTCCCTTTGCAAAATCCCCTAAAACTACACACAGACACACACACACACTAGAGAGAAAAAGAAGTGGTCCATAAACTTGTCTGTTTTCAGTGAGGGCTGAAACTCCCAGATGCCCTCCTTTTCCTGGACATATCCTCCATTTTTCCTTCTTGTAAAACATCCTCTCTCTTGCTCTCCCACCAACTGTTCCCTGCTGCAGGAAGAAGGAGACAGCAGCGGGAGGGAAAGAGGTGTGTGTACAGTGTGTGTGTCTGTCTATGTATCCCTTTAAAAACAAGGCTCTCTCCCTCTCCTTGGCACAGCAAAGAACCCTGGGAAATTTGAGAATAGGGAGAATCCAGCACATGGTTTTCAGACTGCTTCAATTTTGTGAAGAAAGCGAATTTGTGAATGAACTGGACATGAAAACCTGGTATTTTTGTGTCTGTGTTTGTATGCAACGTTATCTGAATAGCAATTGTGAAATTGTCCCTCATGCCCTGGATGACCCTGCATTGTGACCAGTTTAACCTTCCAATTTTCCCCGTGTGAAAAAGTCCAAAGCAAGGTCTTGCAAAATGGACTGGAAAGATGGGAAGCTTTTTTTCCATAGGAATAAAAGTCTTGCAAAACGGACTGGAGAGATGGTTTTAAATGTGGAGTGTTTTCCCTAGGAAGCAAGGTCTTGCAGAATGGACTGGAGGGGGAAAGAATTGGTGTTAAATGGAGATTGGGGCATCAGGCTTGCTTGCTTTAGGACCTTTCTAAGCACTACTGGTATATTGGCCTGTATATAAGTCTACCCAGAATTTTAGGGTCAATTTTGGGGAATAAATTTCTTGACTTATAGTCATATATATATGGTATTTACATCACTACAAAACAAGTCCCTCCTTTGTTCCATTTCATTCCAAATTGCACTTCCCCCTTCCTTTTATTCTTCTTCAATTGCTGCCAAATCTGAGATCTTCAATTGTGTTCCAGCAAAATCTAGAATTCTGCTGCCTATCAACAGAGCCACGTGATGCATTCCTCCAATTAGTAGGGATTTTTTAAAATTACTTTTAAATTTAGAACCTATAAAAATCCTGTCATGCATATCAACCTCATCTATTCTCTATTACTAACTGCTGCTGAATTGTACACTCATTGTTTGGTACTGATGGGTCTCTTCATCTTTCTCATAAAACAGTATTTTTTTTTTGTGGCTTCACATGTCTAGATAAAATAAATAATCTAGGTCTAATCTATCTGCCTCTATAATCTTTCTACTGGAAATGCAAACTACAGATTTCCCTACCTTTCATCCAATACATATTAGAAAATGAGTAGCTTTGGAGGCTGCTGGGCACTTACTTCTGACCTTCAAAAATTACTTCCATCTATTCTAGTTCTTTGTTATATTTGTAGTTTCTCAGTGCCTAGGGGTTACATTTCTCAAACAAGTCTTTGTGGCACCCATCCCACTCTCACAACATATGTTGTCTGTCAAATGTTAATTCAGACTCTACAGATATGTCAGTGATATGTTTGTTCTAAAGGTTTATATAAATTATCTTGAAAATAGGCTTCATGGAACCCCAAACATTGTTTGTAGTCCTTGATCCCTTCTGACTCTTTGGACCATTTTTTTTCTAGCCAAAGGAACAAGGGGAATTCCCTCTACTGGAAAATTCATATGTGAGGAAATGTTCAATTTTCCAAGGCCAAAAGTGGATGTCTGGGCACTTCAAGTTACGTTTTCTTCCTTTTTCAGCAGTCCATACAACTCCAAATGCAAACAATCGCTTCCCTGCCAACCCACCATAGCTGTGAAGGACAATGACTTCCATGGTGGGATATGCATTGGTACCACAATTAGCAGCAGAAAAGCATAGGAAAGATGTAGATGCCACCCAGGAGGAGCAGTGTGTGGATGGAGATACAAAATTTAATACACTTGTCATTGTTGAGGATTCCCAGAAGTCCACAGGTCCTCCAGAAATCATTGTGGGTTGTGTTTTGCTACAAGTGTCTGACACTGACTTCTAAAAATTAAATGAGATATTGGCTATGTTGTAGTTGACCCATGAAACATACAACAGTGGGGCCTCATTATCTGTGAAGTTGCATCCAGAACGGATCCCCTGTAGATATCAAGGTGCCACTGTACTATCTTCACTCTTTTTCTGAATCTAAACTTTGATTCATATGATGTTTTCTACATACAGGTTGAACAAATAGGGTGATAGGGTGACAGAATTCATAATTTTGCTTGCGTGGGAGATGAACGCTATGGTGCTGTAATTGCTACAGCCTTTTGTATCTCCTTTTTTGTGGACTGGGATGTATAGTGATCATTTCCAGTCTGTTGGCCACTGTTTTGTTTTCCATATTTGTTGACATATATTACTTAGCATTAGAGTTGCTTCTGTCTGTGTGCATTGTAGCAATTCAATGGGAATATTGTCTGTTCCTGGTGATTTGTTTTTACCAATTTCTCTTATTGCAGCTTCGACTTCACTTTAAGTACAATTTTAAGCATTTGTTTTGCTCAGAATTCTGTAAGTATCTTGGAAGCCAGCAAGTCATTTTTACAAGGATAAGTTCAATAGAAAAATATGGCTGAGTACATAATGAAATACATAATATGTAAGATAGCTGTAAATAACTCATATGAAATGAATTTATGTTTCTATTAGTGTTTTTAGCTTTTATTTGGTAATTTCCTACATTTTCTTGAATGTTATACATTTTTCAGTGTCTTGTCTTCCTTTGTGGTTATGACATTTGGTCACCCTCCCTGCAGGTGACTATTTGCCATCCTCCTCATCCCCATGTGTTTGCCACTCACTGGGGCAAAAAGTGAGAAGGAGGGGGCCCATGCAAACAAGCAGCAGCCTCATCACTCCCCCATCCTGTGGTGTTTATAAGCGGTGAAATAAAAAAAAATGCCAATAAATAAAGTATTTTGGGGTCTGGGGGAAGCTATCAGTTCTGATTAGAGCGCAGAGTACATTTTGATTTTGCAAAGTCAAATTCCAGACCTTGCTAGTCCTGATGTAGCCACAGGAATGGGAATCTTCCCTCCCTTCCCTTTCCCACATCTAATTTCTGATAGTAGTGATGGAAGAAGAAGAGATGAAGAAATTTAAAGTTCCCTCCTTTAGCTCACTCACGGGGGCATGAACGGGAAAAGGAGA
Organism: Sceloporus undulatus; assembly: GCF_019175285.1. Taxonomy (NCBI): domain Eukaryota; kingdom Metazoa; phylum Chordata; class Lepidosauria; order Squamata; family Phrynosomatidae; genus Sceloporus; species Sceloporus undulatus. Next base: position 133,645,631 of record NC_056525.1, on the reverse strand, counting down.
TTAGATAGAACAGAAATCAGTGAGAGTGCAGGGTGGGTGGGTGGTAAGATTAACAGATAAATAATAAAGGCTTTTGGTTGAAAGATTTATGCACGTACACCTTTTTTTAAACAAATTTGAATTTGGGTGTGCAAATGTATGGCTGTCAATACAATTTGAGTCCAGTTGATTTTGATAGTCAATGAATCATAGAGTTGGTAGAGACCACAAGGGCCATCCAGTCCAACCCCCTGCCATACAGGAACTCACTATCAAAGCATCCCTGACGGATGGCCATCCAGCCTCTGCTTAAAGACGTCCAAAGAAGGAGACTCTGAGGGAGTGTGTTCCTTTGTTGAACAGCTCTTAGTGCCAGGAAGTTCCTCCTAATGTTGAGTTGGAATCTCTTTTCCTGTACCTTGCATCCATTGTTCTGTGTTCTAGTCTCTGGAGCAGCAGAAAACAAGCTTGCTTCAACTTCAATGTAACACCCTTTCAAATACTTAAGCAGGGCTATCATATCACCTCTTAACTGGCTCTTTTCTAGCCTAAGCATAGCCAACTCCCTAAGTCTTTCTTCATAAGGCATGGTCTCCAGGCCCTTCACTATTTTGGTGGCCCCCTTTTGGACACGCTCCAATTTGTCAACATTCTTTTTAGTTGGTGTGAATGGTGTGAAATCCGGGGAAGAATACTGTGAGGGGGCCGGGTATTTATTCAGGTAAGGCCTGCCAGAAGATATCAATCTTAACAGCTTTTTTAAAAAGCTGTTTAAGAGGGTAATATGATGGATCTCATCCGGCAGGCCATTCCATAACGTGGGAGTGGTTGCCAAAAAGGTCCTCTGGGTAGTTGCAGACAACCTCGTTTTTATGAGCTGCAGTAAGTTCTTCCCAGAGGACCTGAGTGCACGGGATAGATTATACGGAAGGAGACAATCCCAAAGGTAGGTTGGCTTTCTAATTGAAAGGCATTGCTGTGATCAGTGGCTGGATTGTCCCCAGCCAGGACCCATGTCCAGAAAGTTCTGAGCAGCTCTTACCAGCAAGTTCTGTCTAACTTTCCCTTCTCCAGGCTATACATACCTATATGCCCGAACTGTTTCTTTTACCATTTTGTGTGTCCTCTTCTGTTGGCACTAGTTACGCACAGATTGACAATAAAGAAAGCAATATAGGTTCTGGGGAACCAGGCATAGTTTGTGCCAACATGCTGATTTCTGTCTCTTTTTAGAAATTTGTGAAACATTACTCTTCCTTGACATTCCTACTTACTTTATAATTGTGGAAGCATCCCAAAATGTGGTGTCCTCTAGACATGTTGGACTACAAGCCCCACAGGTTCCAACCAGTTCATGATTCCTGAGGTGATGGGAGCTGTAGTCCAGCACATCTGGAGTGCATCCAAATATAGGCAGTCTGTTGTATGAGTTCATGCAACTTCCAACAGAACTGATCTGTTTAGCATTTCTAATTTACAAGTAATGCTATCTCTGTATAGTAGATTTGGTGTAGTCTTATGTGAACTTTTTAAGATTTGAAAAATTTAACTTGAAAAACAAACAAACAAGAAACATCCATCTAGAACAGGGCAAGCCTGGTAACCCAAACAATATTGTTGCCTCTAGCAGAGAAAAATTTGACTTCCCTAAATGGTGGTGAATGGAAGCTATATTATTTCTGCTCTGTGAGAAAGCTGTAATAAAACGAAGGTGTCATTTTTACACCAAGTTGTTTTTGAATTACGAGGGTCAGAAAGCATTAGAACAATTTTTAAAGTGAAAACCCATTACTTCATCTGAAGCTCTAACTCAAAAGACCTTTCTCCAATTACCCGCCGATATCCTGCACACCAACAAATGCTTGCTGTAGAACCACCTGGGAAAATAGTCTGATGCAGAAGTAGGGGGAGGCTCATGTACAATCAGCAGTGATTTCAAATAATATGCTCAAGGTTCTGAAAGCCACTCAGTTATACCAAGTCTTAGAATGATTTCTATTAGAAGAAGCACCAAAAAAAATAATCCAGAGATAACAATTGCCATGTCAAAAGCACCATAGGGACATTTAAATGTCACAATCAGGGGAACACGCCCAAGGAATGTGTGTGTGAGGAGAACAGACAGACAGAAAATATGGAGTCTGGTAAACATAATTTCCACTTCTTGAGAATCCTGGCTTTCTTTCTTCATTTTCTTCTTCCTTTTTCATGCATGAAAAGGTGGGAAATCTTGTCTGAAAGGTCAGAAACCTGTAAAATTGCTGAATACATTTTCTAGAGGTTGGATGTCCTGCATAGCTCCTGGATCATTCTGTAACTGGAAAAAAATGGGGAAAGTGAGCAAAATATAAAATATATAGATGTTATTGATTGGTATAATATATGTATATATGTGTACACACATATATACATGCATTATACCAATGATTATACATATTCAGAGTATGGACAGACTTTTATCATAAACTGAATCTGTACATCCCATCCAATATATTATATGAGCTCACATCATCAGTCACATCATTCTATATTCCTGGTACTTTTGTTTCCAGTTGTGTTCTTGTACTATAGCATGATAGATTCAATTGTATAGAGCCCATATCCAGTGAACAGAGAAATACAGGACTTAGGTCTAGCACTCACTCACCTGTAAGTAACTATACAGCTTCACAGTAAGTGGTAAAACTGGAACCACATCATAGGATATCACATAACCACAGCACAGGTTGTATTTTCATCCATGATTAAGATATATTCCGCTTTATGCTGTTCTTTCTATTTATTGCTAGTGTTAAGTTTTATTGGTTCATGGTTCTTACCATTTTACTGATGGTGATGACAATGCTGATGTTTATGATGATGATGATCCATTTTTACTATTTTAAAATGACCTTGCATTTAAGACCGTACAAAACTAGCTATGTGCGAATATACTGAATGGCTGAATGGCACAGTTGTTTTGTTCTGCTCTATATGGTGCCTCCAACCAGATGTGTCTTACTGTGTAAAGGATAATTCCATTCAGGCATCTCCATACCTTGCAACAGCAGAAGCAGCAAGTAGCTACACTTATAGACATGAGAATGACAGAGTCCTTCCCTTTGTTTTCTTCACAGATGATCTCAGCAACCGCAGCCTGTTTAACCTTTCTTCTGATACTATATTGGAGTATGGGTTAAGGTCACGGCTGGATTAAGGTGACTTGGGCCCCAGAGCGGTTCATAAACAGGGTTCCTTGGCATGCATGTGTGAGCTACTCTCAAAATGACAGAAGAGAAATTGAATAAATGAGTGAAGAAACAATAAATATAATACAAAATAGACAGCAGCACAAAAATCCCATTATCAGCCCTGTAACTTCAGTAAGACTAACAGCCTGATCCCATGCATTATTACTCAGTTATGCCAGTAACACACAAAATGTTGATTATAACAAAAACATCAATAAGAGACACAGCAGCATACCTGCAACGCTGGAGGGAAGGAAGGAGAGGAAGGGGATATTGTGGGAGTTACACAGAAAAGCTGTCTTTGGAACAGCAGCAAATTATGAGAGGATCTGAGTCACTGGCATGTTAACCACAAGCATCCCCAAATCACCTATCTCTGAGTTTACTCAGAAGTTCAAAAGTACACAGTACAAAAATCCTTAAGTACCATTAAGGACAAGGTTATGCCAGAATTCTCCATTGCCTTTCCTTTTCCCAACAAGTCCATAGTCCTTTCAATATGGGACTTAATACCCAATAAGCCCAGTTTGAAAGTGTGCAGAACCTTTCTCCCTTAACAGCTTAAAACAACACACAGCTGGCATGAGATTATCGCACATCTTAATAACAGCAATAGCAATAGCAAGTACATTTCTATACCGCTTATCAGTACACTTAAGCACTTCCTAAGCGGTTTACAAAGTGTAAGCTAATTGCCCCCAACAATCTGGATACTCAATTTTAGTGACCTCGGAAGGATGCAAGCCTGAGTCGAGCTTGAACCCTTTCGCTCGTATTGAATTTAACCACTGCGCCACCAGGGCAACTTACCTCTCCCGAATTGAAGTCTAATTCTGGGTGCATCCTGGTCCTATCACAGAGCTTTTGTCTCCAACCCCCCCGCCCATCCAAGTACAGCCTGGTTGTAGCCCGGGGTCCCTTAATGCACTTCGGTGGCCATTTTTCAAAGTTGGGAGCTTTCCAGTTTTTAAAAATGGCTGCTGAAGCATGTTAAGGGACCTGGGCTGCAGCCAAGTTGTACTTGGATATCAGATTTGGAGACAAAAGCTATGCAATAGGACCAGGATGCAGCCTGAATTAGGCTTCAATTCGGGAGGAGTAAATCACGCTATTAAGATGTGTGATAATCTCCTGAGTCAGTGTCACTTCCTCTCATCTTTGTCTGAAAAAGGGACGCTGAGGTCTTAAGACCTTGCACAGATTTTTGTTCCTCTTTGGTTGTCTTAAAACAGTATTACCACAGCATGGATTTTGGAAATCACCTAATGGCCAACACAGCTACCCTGAATGACTTGACAAATACTAAACTCAGCCATCGTACAATGAAACCTTCATTAGAGGATTTTGCTGGAACTTTATTTTCTGAATTCAAAGACAAAGGCATGTTACTCTAGAAAATCAGTATGTAAAGGGATTGTGTCGAACCTTTGAAACTAAGTGAAAGAAAGAAGTTAGTTGTATGAGCATTCATAGACTTGAACCTACTTCCTCAAACGCATCTGAGGAAGTAGGCTCAAGTCTATGAAAGCTCATGGTACTACCTTTTGTCTTTCCGCTGTTACAAAGGTGCTACAAAAACCCTTTGCATTTATTTTCTGATGGTTCGTTCCTTTCAAACAAAGTCTCATCTTGGAACTAACAAATAACTGGGTGTTTGTTGAGTTATGGAGGTAAAGCAACATGATGTTTAAAAGCAATGAAGCAAGTAGGAACAAAGTCACAACCACCCAACTAAGCAATTTGTTCCCCCAAAGGCATATTTGCAAGCAGATATTTTTCTAGTTTTATGCTCTTCTCTTATAATGGACTTTTCACTTTAAAAGTAACAGAAAGTAATGGAAAAAATAGCAGGCAGTGTAACAAGTAATGTGATGAATTACGTTTTTCATCAACAGTGTCAGAAGGGTGTACCGGTTTGAGTTTTGGACTTATGACTCTGAAGAACAGTGTTTTAATCCCCACTCAGCTATGGAAATACGCTGGGTGACCAGGGGAAAGCACACCCTCTCAGCCTCAGGGAAGGCAATGGCAAATTTTCTCTGAACAAATCTTACCATTAAACTCCTGTGATATGTTTGCTTTAGGACTGCCATAAGTTGGAAACTATTTGAAGTCACACACAAAAAAAATTCCCCATCATTGTAATGTGTTTTGTTATGTTATATTTAAACACTCAATAAGTAAATGAAAAAATTATTATTATAGGTACATTATTATAAGTAAATTAACAAATTATTTTTCAGAAATAGTTTTCCAAGTTTTGGCTTTTATTGACTTGATCAACCTAAAGTTCTACCTGTCTTTTACAACACAAATACTGCCTACAGACTATACATAAAGGGCCCTGTGAATATTATATTGTATAGAGGCCCTTTTGACTTTTCAGAGAGGTTGTATTTTTATAATGGAAACCTAACATTTATTCCCTTTCATTATTTTTCCTTTTTGCAATAAATCTAATATATGATGAGTCCAATTTCAGAGACTGCCAGTGCTTCCTCACATAACCCCTCAGTACAACGTACAACTGGCACCACTCCTGGTCATGTCTGTTGTCTACTATTTCTAACATCTTTTCCTGTTGAAGAGTCCAAAGAATCTCGAAAGATTGTAGGAAAGGGAGCCCTGGTGGCACAGTGGTTAAATGCCAGTACTGCAGCCACAATGTTGTGAGTTCGATCCTATGGTCAACTCAGCCTTCCATCCTTTTGTAGATCAGTAAAATGAGTATCCAGCTTGTTGGGAGCAGTTGGCTTACACATTGTTAACCACTTAGAAACTGCTTAGTTCAGTATTAATTGGTATAGAAATGTAAATGCTATTGCTATTTCACTGATTTCTCGGTATTCTCATTTGGCCTCATATAGCAATTACAATATGGATTACATGAATTGTTGTGCTTGTATTGCAGAAGTAAAGACATGAACATGTTATATGGTGTGTGCAGGTTGAGGTTCTACCATCATCAGATAGTCGATGCTGCTCCAGAAGAATTACCTGCCAATTTTTTCACCATATAAATCTTCTCTGCACCAGGATTCTGGCAATGACTCTCTCTCTCTCTCTCTCTCTCTCTGTGTGTGTGTGTGTGCGCGCGCGCGCACATGCGCATGCCTTCAAGACATTCCCTCCTGGTTCAGTGACTTGTCAGATTTCCTGCCCTTTTTTGAATCGATATCCTGGCAATCACACCCAGCAGTCTAAGGAGGGGTGGAGGGAGAGGAGCACTCTGCCGTTTCCTTCCCACCCCCTTGCCCCCAAGAGAAAGCCATTTGCTATCTCCGTTGAAAGGCTGTGCATGTCAGATGTACAGCTCCTGAGGGTGCAGCAATTGTCTAGCAGAGCCAGTGCACTCCACGGCCTAAGAGAGAGTCATGTGAAAAATGTTCTCATTCCCTCTTAAGATGCTTGGAAGCAGCCTGAGGGCTTTAGCACTGTGCCGCTTTGGTTTAAGTTTCTCTAATGAGGTTTGCCTTCTATTACTGTCAGGGAACATTTTTCATTGTTGAAGCCACTGTAAATGCAAAGCCTTAAAAATGAGTTTCCATTTCAGTTCTGACAGCTCAGCTGCTAATGTAGAAAAGAGAAAAAACACAGATCTAGCTGCCTTTTAGCACAATTAGCCCCTCCAAATGGAGCAATTTACATTGGCATACTTGTGTATCTCCTACAGTGAAAAATAAAATAAAAGTCATTATGCAGGCCAAGACTTTATCAGCAGCAATGAGGAGAGGAGGGGAGAGGAGAGGTGGGGCACCGGGGATAGTTGCTCCATGCACATATTTCTACTATAATTGGGGTGAGAAGGCTCTTAGCATAGCTCTTTGTGTATTTGTAATTATCTATATGAGAGTAGCATTTATGTTTACAGATGTGTTATAATGTTGTGTATTCTGAATTGTCTAACCTATGTTTTGGTGTATGTGTGCAGAATGAGCAGGTGACACATGTATGTTTCTCTTGTAGTGTGTAAATGTGTGTATGCACATGTGTATGTGTATGTCAGGGGGTGGGTGAATCATGGGTTGTGGATATGTTGAGGTTTTTTACAGTCAGCAGAAACAGGCAGCTGATTATTATTATTATTATTATTATGCTTTATTTATATAGCGCTGAATGAAAGCTGCTGAGAAGTTTAGGGGAATTGCACTTCCCAGCACCAACAGGCAAAACCATACCAGAAACAAGATAAGCATGGAACTATAGAGTTAGTGATATCCAAAAATTATTGGGGTTACAACTGCTCACTTGCGCATTTGCCTGGGGGGAGGCATATGTGTGACTGGCCAATAGCTGCATAATCTTCAATTTCCAGATATTTTTTCAGCCATTCAGGATTAGACCTTCCTGTATGGAAGATTTGCTGCTGACTGGACTCTTCTAGAATAAGTGTTATAAGCTAGGAGGGGCAAAGGATGGACAAACTAGAACTAATCCATAGTTTTCTTAGCATTTGCTCTATGTTCTCAGACTCCAGTAACTGACATTCATCCAACAAATCATGGCTACTGTGTAGCCTGGATATGTTCAGCAAATATGTCAAGAGACCAATGAATATAGCTCGTCCAGTAATGCACCCCAGAACTGGGGAGTCTGCCTTACTGTTTCTTGAAAACTACACATTGTTCTGAGCTGCACTGCTGCCCTTTCCATTCAGCTGAAACAACATCTTCTAGGATTGTTAGGTCAGGATTTTCCTAGACTCTAAAATTTCAGGGCCAAAACCTAAGTCCTAGGGACATGTCCCTCTCACCGATGTCATGTGGTGTATTTGACACTGGTAATATCACTATGTATGATAAACTAGGCAACAACTACAGTTGTTCAGTAGTATGTTATTGTGTGCCTTCAAGTCATTTCCGACTTATGGTGACACTAAGATGAATCTATCATGGGGTTTTCTTGGCAAGATTTGTTCAGAGGAGGTTTGCCATTGCCCTCCTCTGAGGCTGAGAGAGTGTGGCTTTCCCAAGATTACCAAATGGGATTCCATGTTGAGTGGGAATCAAACCCGGGTCTCCAGAGTTGTAGTTCAACACTCAAACCACTATGCGATGCTGGCTATCTGTTCAGTAATTGCCATTCAAATAAATAAACATCCTGTCTAATAAATGAGGGGGAATCCTTGCTGGACGTTTTCCAAAGTCTTCTACAAACCAACTTAAGCACTTCCTATACCAGTATAGGAAACCTATACCAGTGGAGGGAGGGGTATATATAATTTTCAAGGCAATGCTTTTGCTATGCGATTCCTCTCTCAAAGATTAGAGAAGGAGTCCATGTCCTGAGACCCAAAAATTACAATTTTAGCCCATTTCTGGTTTTTACTAAGAACTTTATCACACCAGCATCTCCGCCCCACGTGAAACTATTGCATTAGTGAAGCAAATGGAACATATAAGTTTGAAAATGTTCAGTATCACAAGTGTGCTGTAAGTGTGGTGCTTTGGAAACTCATGGTTCCTTCCACCCCAACTTCCTGCCATCTTAAGTATGAATGCCTTGCTCAGCACATGTGTGCCTTTCATTTATTTTTAATTTTTATTTTTGCTATGATTCCATAATTGCAGAAAAATTATAAAAAAATATTTTTGTTTTAGCATTTAGCCATAATTATGCAATCACCACCAAAGTTACCATTTAAAAGGCTTGGAGTAAAAACAATTTTGGCCCGCTTGGGAATAGCAAGAGGAAGGAGGGAGAGAGAGAAAGAGGAGAATCATTCCATATCATGCCATGTAACTGATCTCATATTGTTACCGCAGCAGAAGGAACACCAAGAGGATTAATGGAATAGCAGCAATATTGGGAGCCATTGACTGGTTTTCCCCATCAATGGAAAGGTGTGCACCAACAATTTAAATGCAAAGCAGAAACAGGAGCGACACAATGTCATGTGAGAAGTACCACCCAAAGATGCTTTTATCCTGCTAAAATTCTGCTTTGCTAGCCTTGTGTGATAAAGGCCAATGAATCTCCCTTCAAAGGGGAGAAAGAGATTCCCAGTTATCAGGGCAGCATTTCTTATCATTTGCACCAATTGAGTTGTGGACTATTACTCTACACTAACAAGTAAGCAGTATGCCTATGTGAAGCAATGAACTACATTATGGGCAATTCATCAATTAACTTCCCCAACAGTTCTATCAACAACCATAACGAGGGACAGATGGGAGTGAGTAGGATTTGTGATAGAGAGAAAGATACGTTGTCTAAGAAGACAGTGGGACTACATGTGAAGATGATCAGAAGGTTTGATTGGAAATTTCCATGGAGGCATAAAGAGGAAACTGTACAATAGAGGTGTCAGAAGTTACAGTGAGTAGGTATGTAGATAGCTATGTTTTAACCATAAATTATGAATACAGTCGGCTCTTCTTATCCATGGGCTTGTCATCCATGGATTTGAGTTTCCATGAACAGCAAGCCCCATTGTTTTAAATGGGCATGTGCATGCTGTTGTGTGGTCATAGGAAACTGTACAATAGAGGGTTTTTTTGTAATCTATGGGGGTGGGGGGTCTGGAACGGATTCCCCGTGGATAAAAAGGGCAACTGTAGTGTGGTGCACAGGGGTATACACAAGGTTTAAGTGAAAAATATTTGGGACACCCTATTCCATTTTCGTTGTAAAATTTTATGACAGAGATATGATATGAAGATTTACAAAACCCCTTGCCATGTTTGCTGATAAGAAGCTGCTCTTATAATACAGTAGAGGTAATCTGGTAGACACATGGAAAATGTCCAAAAGAGAGGAGAGCATGGTGAACCTTTCTGCATATTTAGGAAGTGGGCAATGATTTGAGAAGGAACCAATAAGAAGCAAGCAGAATAGGAAGCATAAATTGTTTCTGCACTTCCAACAGCATTAAGATTTTTTCTCTCTCAATGTTTCCCATTAAATTCCGGGCTAAAACCAATTCCATGTCACACTCACAGTGCATCTGCATTTTTCATGAACTTGACAACTCTGAGCCAAATGAGTCTTTCCTAAACAGTAGGGATTGTGTGGTCCTGCTTTTGCTGCTGCCGCCACCTAGTCTCACTAAGCTAGTAAGTACAGAGCAGATCTGAGAGGCTGTCATGTTTTTGCAGTCAGATGATAGAAGCTCCAGTCCTCCTTTGTCCCTTGCCCACTCCTGAGAGGCTGATGCTAGCTTTTCACACCCCATAGCCTGAGGAGGAAAGCCAGGACAGAAAGAATAGTTGATACTGACATGCTTGTACACAGACTGAGACAGAAGGCATTATTTCACACTTTGCTGTAGTTGCACATGTGGTACAGTCACACCACCAATTTAAAAGAGGCCCTGACAAGCCCTAGGTGGAAAGGGTGGCAAAGGAATGACCTCATCATTGGGTAGCAAATTCTTCTAAGAGGGAAGAGGAAGCAAATTCCAGCTCTTTTTTTATTCCTGATTTTGATTTGTATTGGGAGGGAAATCTTTGTTCGTTTGTTTTTACAAAAATTTATGTGTATTTTGCCCACACTTTACCTAATGCAACTTTTTAAAAAAAAATACATATTTAATGCGTTTGTGCACATTTTCCAATTATATGCATTATTACACATGCACATTCACTTGGGTACACTCTGGAAAAGGGATAGAGAGAAAGGAATCTTGCACTTATGGCTTCACCCTGATGAAGGAAAATTAAAAAAAATGATGTATGTTTTAATAGTCTTACAGAACAAAGATTGAATAAAATCAAATATTAAAAATATTTGCTTAACATATATTTAAGGAGCCCTGGTGGCGCAGTGGTTAAATGCCTGTACTGCAGCCATTTACTCAAGATCACAAGGTTGCGAGTTCAAGACCAGCAAAAGGGCCCAAGCTCGACTCAGGCTTGCATCCTTCCGAGGTCGCTAAAATGAGTACCCAGACTGTTGGGGGCAAATTAGCTTACTTGCTAATTAGCTTACTTGCTGTTCACCGCTATGATCTTTGGAATAGCGGTATATAAATAAAACAAATTATTATTATTATTATTTTGTTTCCATTCCAAGGCAGGAAGGGAGAAAAAGATCAGAAGAGCATCTGAATATTTCCTTGACATATTACAGAACCAACATGTATGTACACTAACACACACCCCTATCTATTTCTGGAAAACTTATATTAAAGTAGTGCTGGCGATAAAACAGCAGTTTGAGCAAACATTTCTGAAACTCATCCTTGGAATTTGAAAAATGATATTTAAGAAAGTTTGTCACACTTAACTTTATGTTAGTGAGCAAATTTCTAGAATAAGGAACTGCAATTTCCCTCCCTTCTTTCCCGAGAGATGGCAAAATATTTTCAGTCAGTCTTGTTTTGCAAGAAAAATTGTCACATCTTTGTAGCTAAACAATGATCATAATTGTTCTGTTACATAGAGACTTAAAAGTTAGAATAAAATATTTAAGGGGGAGTGTCTGTTTGGATTTTTTAAAATCAATCACCCATTTTTTTATGTACTTGCTATATGTGTTTGATTTCCTTTACATAGGGAAAAGACACTCAATTTGCTGAGAGATATTTCATACAAATTACAGAAAAGCATTAATCTCAATCTTGTGTTAGAAGTAATAATAATAATAATAATAATAATAATAATAATAATAATAATATTTATTTATTTATTTATTTGTATTCCGCTTTTTCACAAAGGAATCAAACCAGATTCCAACAGTATAATTATAACATCAAACAATTAAAATTAGAATTTAAAACCCCCAAAACCCCAACTCTCCCCCCCCAATCAACCCATAAAAAGAAATTAAACATCCAAATTTAAAACTGTCCAATAGGAATACAATAAAATTTTGGGCAGATTAACACAAGAAATGAGGGGGGAATGTGAGGATGATATCAATTTTGATATCAGAACTATAGAAGTATCATTAGAGGGGGGAGGGAAGTCTAATGGATCTAACCTAGTCTGGAAAGGCCTGCCAGAAGAGAGCTGTCTTGATAGCCTTTTTAAAGGCTTCCAAGGTGGTAATATGGCAGATCTCGTCCATCAGGTCGTTCCAGAGCCTGGGCACAGCTGATGAGAAGGTCCTCTGGGTCACCGCTGAAAGTCTGGTCCTCTTAGGTTGTAGCAGCTTCTTCCCAGAGGACCTGAGTTTGCAGGTGGATTGTATGGAAGTAGGTGCTCCTGCAAGTAGTCAGGACTCAAGCCATGTAGGGCTTTAAAGGTTAGAACCAACACCTTGTACCTTGCCCGGAAACTGATAGGCAGCCAGTGGAAAGATTTTAGAACCGGTCTAATATGGGCAGTTCTGGATGTGCCTGTGACCAGCCTGGCTGCCATATTTTGTACCAATTGAAGTTTCCAAACTTGGCACAAGGGTAGCCCATGAAAAGCACATTACAGAGAGGTTACCAGTGCATGTACTACTGTTTCAAGGTCTCCCTGCTCCAGAAAGGGGTGCAGCTGGCATATCAGCCAAAGTTGATAGCAAGTGCACCTGACCATCCCATCCACTTGAGTTGTCAGCTGAAGAGACAAGTCAAGGAGCACCCCCTTCAGGGGAAGTGTGACCCCATTCAGAACTGGCTGGCATAGCTCCATTCCCAAATTGGGGGTCCCTATTACAAGTACCTCCATCTTACCTGGATTCAATTTGAGTTTGTTTTCCCTCATGCAGTCCATTACCGCATTAAGACAGGCATTCAGAGGAGAGATGCCATCCTTAATCACTGCATCAGTCTGAGACATAGAGAAATATATTTGGGTATCATCAGCGTACTACATCCCGCCCCATGTCTCTGGATGATCTCAAAAAGGTTAACAAACTCAGGTTGCTTCAAAGAATCAAGTCAGCTGATCTTATCAAGCAATGAGTATGATTTTTCCTATCACTACTTGGATTTCTTCAACCCCTACTATCACTTTAAGAGCTGTTCAGCAGTGGAATACTCTGGTCTAATCTGCACTGCAGAAATAATCAGTTTGACATTGCTTTAACTGCCATGGCTTAATGTTATGGAATTCTGGGGTTTGTAGTTTGTTGTGGCACCAGAGCTTTCTGAGGGAGAAGGCTAAATATCTCACAAAATACAAATCTGAGAATTCCATAGCATTGAGCCATGGCAGTTAAAGAAGTGTCAAACTGCATATTTTTCTGCAGTGCATATTAGATCTCTGCCTTGGAGAGTGGTTGAGTGTCCTTCTTTGGAGGTTTTTAAACAGAGGTAGCATATTTCACTGTCAAACATCTCTTACTATCAGGAGGTTCTTCCTAATGTTGAAGTCGCATCTCTTTTCTCGTACTTTGAATCCATTGCTCTGTGTTCTAGTCTCTGGAGCTGCAGAAAACAAACTTGCTCCATCTTCAGTATGACATCCTTTCAAATATTTAAACAGGGCTGTCATGTCACCCCTTTACCTTATCTCTGCCAGATTAAACATACCCAGCTTCCTAAATAGGTCCTCATAGGGCATGGTGTTAGGAAGTTTCTAATTAGGGGAATTTCTTAATTTAGCTCAAATTGCTGAGATGGGGTCCTAACAACACCCCTTGCAAGACCGTGTCCCTTAGTGTATACCAGAGGACCAAATGATCCCTTAAGAGACAACACAGAGACAGACTGCTCCAATAAATCTAAATGTTTATTAAAAGGGAAACAAACACAAAGCAAAGGACACATGCATACACACACACAATTCTCAATGAAAGAAAAGGAGAGAAATTTGGGATAGAGTTGAGAGAGGCAAAACTACAGGAAATATTTACTTCCAAAGGCTTCTCTGGGAACCCAAAGTAGATGTAGATGATGGAAAGACACGGCCACCGAAACATGGAGGAAAATAGCCAAGGGAGCTAAAATCAGAATCTGGTCTGATGTGAAGCTAGGCTGTATTCTGATTATAGCACACTGGAGTGAACACTGGAGTTTTATAGGCAAATTCTAGCCTCTAGTGATGAGCTTAATGGCTTGGCTGAAGCCAAGACAAAGGGTGTAAAGACCTGGGCTTTGTTAAGCCGAGGTGAAGAATAGCCTAGCCGATGCACTTGGGTCTTGACACAATCGGGGAAAGCAAACAGATGAATGGGTGGTCATTGATTTAATCACTGACCCATTAAGTGTGAAGCTGAAACCAAACAGTCAGCATTGTGTTGGTTTTTGGAGGTGATGGTTTTCTGATTTAGCAACTCCCAAATTTCCTGTGGGGAATTTCCAGTTTATTATCTCTAGGGCTCCTGCCCCCTCCTTTGCAAGCTGCCTACCTGACCTCCTCGCTTTGGAGAAATGGTGGTGTCCCTAGAAGGTCAGCTGTGGTCAAAGTGAATTCCTCACACCCTCCAAAATGTAACAAATCTATATGCTCTAACCATGGTTTTCATACCTTTCACCATTTTGTTTGCCATGATCTCTAATGACCATTGAAGATCCTTATTGCAAGTGTTCATACAGATTACAAGGATGCTTCTGAATGTTCTATGTATATTTGTCTCATAAGAAAGAGTTAGCCTTTCCAAACAAAAGATTTAAAGTTGTCTGGAAATGACAATGGTTAATCCCACTGTTCCCTGCCATTATTGTTAAAACATCTCAAAAAGCTTCTCCCCAGATTGGGAGAGGTGAAAAACCACTGGTATGGTTTGCATGCACATATGTGTGTTAAGTACCCTGTGGAAAAATGACACTTGTTTGAAAAACAACTGAATTTAACATTCACAGGAATACACTTGCAATAACAAAAAATAAAAATAAAAATAATGATGCTTTGATGTGAGCTTGTGACCATTTAGTTTTTATTCCAGTTAATTAGACCAAAACGTTTGTTCAAGCAACACTGACATAAACGCACTGACAAATAAGCAGACAAACAGTCTTCCTGTCAAGCAACTAATTTGGCAGGGGGCAAAATGAGGCCTTGGCATGCTCCAGATGGTGATATAAACTTATTCCCTCACAGGAATGCTCATTTTAAAGCTGTTGCCACAAGATATTTGAGCCAACAACCAGCAGATAACTCTAGTTGCTCTCTATGTTGTGTAAATCCTGTCAAGGAAGATGCAGAGGCAGAGGAACTTCGTATTGTAATAAATGTATTAGTCTTTAAGGTGCCAGTGTACATTCTTGTCTCTGTCTCTGACTAGTAGGCAACTCCACACTGAGATAGTTGGAAGCAACCCAGTCGTTGATGCAGGTGATACCTTGCCGGCCCTATATGGATCTAAAAATGCGGCACAGACCCCCGCTGGGAGAGCAACCTGTGAACAGTGTAAGAAACACCATGAAAGTAGTAAGATGGCGACCACAGGGACGTAGCCAAGGTGGGGGGGTTGGGGTCTGGATCCCCCTTCCATTAGAAAAATGAATGTGTGGTGCTGCTGCGCCGCCACACCCAGCCCCATTATAATTGGTGGCACTTAGTCTGCCCCCCCCCCGCTTCCTAAAATCCTGGCTACGTCCCTGGGAGACATTTTGCAACAACTATTATTTGTAGCTTCCTTCCCTCTGCTTATGTGTATATGGAGCTGTATCCTTGTATTCCTGGCTGTGGCATTGGGGCAAGTGTCTTGTCTTCATAAGCCAGAGACAGAGAAGTTGTTTTACACAGGGTTGTCATATTACTCAGCTGGTCCAATTTTATCTGGATTCTAAGCAAACTGCCTGATATCTCTTTGGGTCATTTACTGGCTCAGATTCCAAGCTTTTTTCTTGATTTTGTTTTGTTTGTTTTAGTAACTCTCTTCTGGAAACTGAGTTATCAAGGGAAAAGTATATCCCTCTTGATTTGCAAGAAGCCTGCTACTGCATTTCAGCATTTAGCCGATGAATGAACTTGAATGGTTTCACAGAGATTAAAACTGTAATTATCTTCCAATTCCCTGGACAAACTGCTGTGGGGGGTAGGTCGGGATGAAGTGGGGTGGTCTGCTTGCAGAGAGATGTGAGTCTGTTTTTAAAGAGCTACCTCAGAACAGTGGATGGAAAAGAAGGGGCTGGGCCATACAAAAGAATAAGAGGAAGATGCAACAGAACGTAATAGCCATACAAAACAGGGTAAAACACTATTATGCTATGGGGAAAAAAATCAATGTTTAATGTGTTATGGACTCTTGTTTTTGTAGCAACAGCCATATCATGGCAATATATTCATCTCTCTTGGGTTTCTAGAAAAATCCAAGTTACATTTTATCTTCCACAGGAGAAAGGAGTTGGGAGAAGACAAGAGGAGATGAAAGAGAGAAAGAACTTGCTCAGATAGATCGATGCTTACTGTAGATATTGTTGTGCTTGTTGTGTGCCTTCAAGTCATTTCCAATGTATGGACCCTAAGACCAACCTATCATGTAGCTTTCTTTGCAAGATTTTTCCAGAGGAGGTTTGCCATTGCCTTCTCCTGAGGCCGAGAGCACATGACTTGCCCATGGTCACCCAGTGGGTTTTATGGCTGAGCCGGGAATTGAACCATTCCAGAGTCACAGTCCACCACTCAAACCACTATGTCATGCTGGCTCTCTACTGTGGATATAGACTTCTGAAAAGTCATTTCAAATAATAATGACATAATTATGTTTGGGAAGACTAATTTCAGTTGTCTTGGTATAGCTCTTTGACCTGTTCACTGTGACATACATCCCACTACATTACATGGGATTTATACCTAACTGTTCATGGGAAATTCATATATTTGTATTTATTAGGAATCCAACCAATTTTCTGTTGCAAAGTAGGCCATAGCAGGAAAATAAGAGAGCAGCTATTAGCTGGGTAAAGATATAGAAAGGAGTTATATCAAGGAGATGTTGAAATAAATTATAACAAGATGGCATTAACAATGAAAAAACAGGTCTGCCATATCAAACTGGTGCTTGCTTTGAAATCTGTAGTTTTTTCTTACACAAAGGACATATCTTTCTAAGCTTTTCAGGGAAGTAGCATGGTATTCCAGTGAAGCAAAACCAATTGACAGTATTGTGATACCTTGAAGACTGGCAAGTTCTATTTGGCAGACACTTTTGTGGACAGTGGTGTATATAGCTCTCTTGTTGCCTGAGGTGGCTACTGCCTACTGCCATCCTCTATCTCCCTATTTCATTTTGCAGGACTATCCTATTCTTACCACTTTTATCCAGGCAGTGCCAAGAAGGAGGAGCACAATCTCCATGAACAGGTGCGTGTTGAGGTGCTGCAACAGCAAAGAGGAGCTGTAGTTTCTGCCAAGTGCTACCACTACTCCAAAAGTGAAGAAGAGATGGAAGGCGCAGAACCTGGAAATAACTAGTTACAGTAATTAACTTAAGTTAACATGTCAGTAGATTCCCCCCCCCCCCCTAGCATTTTGGATTAATTTACTAGATTGCCAAACTGATTCATTTTAGAGAACATTAAGACTTCATTAGAATAGATGGCTTTACCTCCAGTAGATTTAGTAAGATAGGAAGGCCTGGAGAAAAGGAGGACCAGAATTGGAAGAAATGGATTACATGGATCTGGTGCTAGGCAGTCTACTCTGCTTGTTGTGTAATAGTGAGTCTCTTAAATAGTGAGATAAAGAAATTTTTGGAAATTTCAGCATAATAATAGGGGGGAAGAAACTGAAGAAGAAGGGAAAGGAAGGGGGAGGAGTCCAGATATGAAATTAATTATTTTCCATAGGCTAACTGTTATAGGTTATACACTAACTGGTGCATTTTGCCATTGTATATATAGGCTAACTGCTGTTATTTTATTATAGGCTAACTCATGTATTTTGCCAATGTAAGGCCCTAAGGTTAATTATTATGTAAGCTATGGTCTATCTGCACCATACAAATAATCCAGTTTGACAGCACTTTAACTGCCATGGTTCAGTACGATGGAATTCTGCAAACAGTACTTTTGTGAGATATTTAGCCTTCTCTGTCGGAGAGCTCTGGTGCCACAATAAACTACAATTTCTAGATTTCCATAGCACTGGGCCATGGCAGTCAAAATGGGGTCAAATTGGATGATTTCTGACATGCAGCTGCAGCCAGAGTTATACACGACTGCACACTTTAGTATGGATAGTGAATTTATAGTGTTAAGAGAAACTGTGTACCAGAGCTTTCTGGGCATAGTGTCCACAAACGGTAAACTGTGATAACAGCAATAGAACCAAAAGAAGCTTAGTGTTTTATAGAAAACAAGTGAAAGCCCATCTAGGTGCACCTCTTTAATGAGGCTTAATTATGCATGGTGGCAGAAAGCCAGATCCAGGAACAGTGCTTTTAATTCCTGGTTCTTTTGAAACACAGTAAAATTTATCTCTTTATTGGCTAACAGTAAAACCATAGTATAAATGTTGTCTCACTCCGGATATAGGCAAGCAGTCCAACGGCTTTTTCATATGGTTTCTTCCTATGCTGTTTCTAGCTGAAGAGCTATAGTCTGAGAAACTGATAAATAGCTAGTAAGTCCCACTGGATTAAATGAGTCAAGCATGGCCCCTTCAAACTTTCAGATCAAACTTTTCAATAGGGAATGGGGAGAGTGAGGCAGAAAGCATGCTCTGATTCAGTTGAGCTGGAAAATGTTCTGCACATGTTTGGAAGCACTCCAAACAATTTTTATTAAGAATTTTGCACCTTTGATTCCCTGAGTGATCTTCGTGGCCTGTCACATATTGCTGCACTTGCAGTATCAGTGTCCTCTGTCTGAAATTAACACACCATTTCTACAAGGGTGGGAATTTGGAAATGTGCTTGGCCATGTGCTTCCAGATGTGGTATCAACCTCAACTACCTTAGTCAGCACAACCAGTAGTGAGGAATGCTGAAAGTTGCAGCTTAACAACATCTAGAGGGCTACATTATTTCTACCCAATTTAACATCACTTCTCATTAAGCTTCAATAAAGAAGGTGTTTAAATGGGAAGAGATCAATTTATATGTTGGTGAGGGAGTTTTTTTTTTTTTAAGTACATTGAGAAAACTGACCTAAACTACTTGGAAGATGAGATCCTTTACTTCAGGACAGCCTTTCCCAAGCTGCAACTTTCTAGACATGTTTACCTTTAAAGATCTTTGGGGGAATTTTTCTTCTTTGCTCTGCAATCACAGGTATATTTGGTGAGGAAACAGGAAAGGGTCTTCTCAGTGACTGCTCCCAAGCTGTAGAACTCCTTTTCATGGGAGGCCAGGCTGCTTCCCTCTCAGCTTTCCATCAGCTCATTTCTTTTTCAGGCAGGCTTTTTACTGCTAATTGGCTGCTATCTTTTGTTAGGTTAAATGCATTAAAATGTTGTAATCTGGCACTTGGTTTTAATTTAGACTTATATAAGCAGTTTAAAAAAATTCTTTATATTTAAATTACTAACATGGTTTCTAGTTGCATGCTGTTTCAAATTCATGCTGTAAATTGCCATGGGCCCTGCACTGGGAGAAAGGCAGGATATAAATACTGTGAACCAAATCAATCAATATTTTTTCCTGTTATTGTTGCTGTGTGCCTTCAACTCATTACCAACTTACAGTGACCCTAAGGAGAACTTATCACGGGGTTTTCTTGGCAAGATTTGTTCAGAGGAGGTTGGCCATGGCCTTCCCCTGAGGCTGAGAGAGTGTGACTTGCCCAAGGTCATCCGATGGGTTTACATGGTCAAGGTGAGACTTGAACCATTACAGTACTGATGTTTGTGGTTCTTCCCATTCTTCCATGAGAAATGACGGTATCCACTCAGCATCATTTTTCATGCATTTCCTTTCTACCACAAAAGTAATGCCACTGATGCATTTCCTGTTCAAGTACAGTTTTCGGTCACCACCACCATATGTCTGAGACAAAACATATCCATATAATTATTTATATATCTATATATTTATAGCCATTATGGTACTTATTTGTCCCAGTCACCAGATGAACTCTGCATATTGATAGGTTGAGCCTATTCAGGAAGGACACTGGAATTATCAGATTGTGACTGGAGTTAAGAAATCCATTAAATCCTAAAACTGATCCTAAACATAACCCAAGCCCTGACCCCTAACAATGAGTGCTTGGGAATTTTCATTAGGTACATAAAATACTCATCTCAGGCACCATTCATACTGCAGAAATAATGCAGGTTCACACCACTTTGGAATTCTGGGAACTGTGGTTTGTTGCGACCCCGAGCTTGTTGACAGAGAAGGCTAAATGTTTCACAAAACTACACTTCCCAGAATTCCACAGAATTGAACCATGACCTTTAAAGTGATGTCAGACTGGATTATTTCTACAGTGCATATGCAGCCTTCTTGCATTAAAAAAAAGAAAGAAATCCTAGTGTATGAGGGCTATGATGGAAATTTTAAATGCTTCTCCTTTCAGAATTAGTAATTTTAAAATGTATGATGTGATTTTAAACACTTAGAACTGTGTCAGAATTATCTGGGTATACAAAATCTGACAGGTAGGACTGATCTAACAATTTCTCTGAGAGGTATGAAGTGGGTGGTCAATGTGTAGCCTTTGCATTTAAAAAAGCAAGTCTAATTTCTAGTCATATTTTTTGTACTCTCAATGTTGTGGTGATAGAAACAGTAACACACAGTAGTTTGGCCATCAAAAGGTGAGCAGGGACAAAATTTGTCATTAAAACACACACACTAACATCTGTTTTCCTGAGACTCAACACTGCTACATGGAACTGTTTCATGTTGCAGTCTTCCAAAACATGTACTTGATCACATCATTTGTTGTGCCTGCCCATTAGACCTCATGTATCCAGGACCTGGGTGCATAAAAAAGCATCTGTAAAGTGTTTCATTGACTGACTGACAAAAGAAAAGAAAAGGAAAAGAAAATCCAAATGAACCTTTACCAATTTTATTGGAATTCTGTGTCAAGCAAGCACTGCAGTTACCATGGTAGCAGTCTTGTCATTTAAATGTAGCACCTCTGGGCACTCTGAGAAATAGTCTAGGACCAGTAAATAATAGTATCCTTAGGGTTCCAAGGTTTTTTTCTTCCAAAAATGCAGTAGTGAGTTTGAGCCATAGCAATTCTGGGTTCTTATGTAAAATTACGGGCTTCCTTTTATTGCTAGGTGCTAACCAGGAGAGCAGCGATTGATTATTTGATCTGAGTATTCATGTGAGAGGATCAGTATGGTGTAATGGTTCAGGTTTGGGACTAAGATTCTGGGAGACTTGCATGCAAAACCCTGGCCGGCCATGGAAACCCAGTGGATGGCCTTGGGCAATTCATACTCCCTAGCCTATTTGAAAGGCAGCAGCAAACCTTCTCAGAATAAATCTTCCCAAGATTTACTGATAGAGTTGTCATAAATCAGAGTCAACCTGAAGGCACATAATAACAACAGCAGCAGCAACAACAACTCATGTTTGGCTAATACATTAGTGTTCAAGTACATGACTGTAAACTAGGGGTGCATCATGTTTTCAGTACTGGGGGCTCAAATTATGGGGGACTGAACACACTTACTTGCAGAGACAGAGAGAGAGAGAGAGAGAGTGGTATATACACATATCTGAGACATCCTCTTTCTCGCTGGTAGAGAGTTGAGTGGGAAATAGCATCCACCCTGACACTGAGGGCAAATACAAGGCAAACCTATTCATACAGAATACTGGTATAACATCAGATCTAATTGGTATACTGGTATACTAGTTTGTATACTAGATGGTATACTGGTACACCATCAGATCTGCCAGTTAAGCCGTGCCCCTGATACAGCTGACTAACTGATCAGAACTGCCAATACAAATGTGATTCTCCCAGCAGTTAACATAACTATGCCAACCACAGGAAGCACCAGCAGTGGTTTGGGAGATAACCACTGACCAAATGCCCCTAATGAGGATACCAACCCCAAAGGCCTTGATCAGACTGACTACATGGTCAAAGCAAAACCTGGTGACAGAGTTTTGTTGTCAGAAGAACATTTGGAGCAGAAAAGGCGATGGATGAATGAACCTAAATCCACTGAGTGTTTTTATGTGCAAAATGCACTATGAAGATATATAGAGCTTACTGCACTACACTCTTATAGTGCTGCTATTCCATTTTTACTGCTCTGGCTGTCTCCTGTTGCATTCTGGGGTTTATAGTTCAGTGAGGCCTAAGAGCTCTCTAGCTGAGAATTCTAAATGTCTTTTCCTAAACTGCCAATCCCAGAATACAACAGGAGGAAGCCAGAGCAGTAAAAGTGGAATAGCAGCACTGTAAGAGTGTAGTGCGGTAATCTCTACAGTCTAAAGTATGGAATGGGAGATCCTGTAAAAAGGCATTCTTTAGCTATGCTTGGCATATTAAAAAAAGGTGTAGAATAAAATAGAATAAACCTTTATCACACAAGGGAAAGAAAGTTTGAGATTGCCAGTGTCAGTTGGGATCCTATCCTGAAGGTATAATTATACAACATCCTTCCAAATAAGTAGATTTTAAAAAAAATCAGATAGCAGCCCAAGAAAGAAGCAGGGAACAACTAGTGAACCAGGATAAATGCAAGATTCAGGCCCTCTCCTCATTCCTCAAGTGATCACTGCTTAGGAACAGGAGCTGCAGCGAGGAGAGCGTTTCTTCCTTTTTCCAGTAAGGCTGTGGATGGGTTGGTTGTTCTGAGAAGACTACCAAACAATGTGGATGGGGAATCTATCACTTGCTGAGATTGTGCTCACACCCACTGATACTTCCCTTGCTCCTGGTAAAGATAGTATCGGGGAACCTTCTTCCTTTGGAAGCTTCTCCATCAGATTTTTCTGATAACTGTCACAAACCATAATTTATCATTCCACAGATCCCACTTGGTTTTCTTGCCATAGGAAGCCTTTTTGTGAAATGGCTCATTATAAACAGTGTTGGCAGAGTCACTGGCTATAACTGAATCCTCAGAACAGTGACAAAATTATCCATAAAGGGCCAACCTCATGGCAGATCTGCCAAGTGTATAACCCACATGAACAGAGTGAAACCCGTAAACCAGTTATTAAAGGAATGTTCCACATTGCCATTCTCATCACCTTTTTTTGTCTCTGCTCCTCCTGTAACAAAGCCTCCAACCCAGGTTCAACAGAGACAAAACCTGTGTGTAATGACCATCTCACTTCATGTAAAGGGTGAATACATGGGGGATCTTCAACATCATTATAAGTTGAGGAGTCTGGCTTGCTTTTGAATGGGTCAGGGTGGGTAACCTGAACACGCTAGGGGCCAGAGATAAATGAGCCTTAAAAAAAAAAAGAATATCTCTTAGTTGCCTAGACAAGAAACCTAGGTACATGAGTCAACTAGTAAACCTTTGGTAGCTCAAAGGATCCCTTGTTAGAGGTGGCCTCTCCTGAATTTCTCCTGCTGACTGATTCATCTCTGTCACCTGCCTCTGATCTACAGCCATAACTTATTGCATCTTCCTGACCATCCTTCTTGTTCTGGTGGTAGATACTCTCTCAGGTGGTGAAGCATTATGAATCACTGGTTTGCAATCTCATATTACAAAGTCCTATAAAGGTGATGACTCAGAGCCCTGATATTCCTGTGTAGCCTTTGGGGGATGTGAGGCAGAGGCAGGGGCCTGTGTTAAAGACCTGAGCTGCTGGGTGCACACACAGAAAAGAATGTCACAGACTGAGAAAGATCTTGTAGAACTGCATAACCATCTAGTTCCTGTCATCTTTCAACATGTTCACTGCTACTGCTGAATGAGACATAGAACCTAAGCACCTACTTCTTCAAAGGAACTTGTTTTTGCCCCTAGTCCACAGATGTGGGGGACTGTAAAATGCTATTTGCTTTCATTTCTATTCGTGGATGGCATACCTGAATGGAAGGGAAAAGAAAACTGCAAGAGGGTGTAATAATTCATGCTAATCTAGGGCTAGACCTGAAGATCACAAGAACCTTAGACCAGTACTGCATCTTAGAGGCCAGCAGCCCAGGACTATAAAGTACAAATGCTGCCCCAGCCCTCTGCACATTTTAAAGGAGCTGCCATTCTTCTGAGCTGTAACACACATCCTACAAAGGACTTACCTCCTCATGTATCTGTCCTGCCATGGAGGAAGAGAAGATGATAGTGGTAGCAGCAGTGCTAAAAGCACTGCTTGCTTGCTGCCAAGAAAGAAGGATGTTGGGTGACATGAAGCCAGGCTATTGTTTTGAATGTCTGTTGAAACCAAGCAACTAAGGAGATTGTTGCACTGCTTTTTCTCCGATCTGGGCAGGGGCTGAGACTGGGCTGGGACCATGTGTTATTATGCAGCTCCATGCTCAGATCGGAGGCATCCCATACCCAATCAGGACATCTCCCATTACTTTGCTAAGAATGGAAAAGTCCCATTTTTAGCTAAGTACAGGAGAAGTCCTCCAATCTGGGTACAGAGGTGTGTGATAAGACACAGTCTCAGCCTGTGCCCAGATCGGGAAAAGACAGTCAGTCTGATAATCCCCTCTGTAAAGGGGGGGGGGGGGAGACTAGGAAAATATCCTGCCACAAGAACTGACCTGCCCCACAATGATGCCAATTGTGGAGGAATGGCACATGATTCTCCAAACATCAGGCCTGCTGTGGCTTAGTTATAATTGGTTAAATTTGTGTGAAAGAATGTGCATGTGACCAATGTGAGAGAGAAAGATGGAGGAGCAGTGGGGAACAGCCTGTCCTTACTCTCTTCAGTAATATAAATGACTGAAAAGGGAGGAGGGTTGAGGGTCCAGAAATAGCAACCACTCAAGGATGTGGGCTGTTCCCCCAGCTGAACAACCATGTTACAACCAAAGGGTATGCTAGCCATATGGATTAGAAAGAAACATGTTTGGACTTTGTCCCAACCCCAGAGAAATTTAGTCATGCCACACTAAAAGCAAGGAGAAGAAAATCGGGCCAGGAAAGTACCCCACAGATGTGCATGTGACCAATGTGAGGGCAGTGATTTCAATTCATTGGGAGATATCACAAAACCTTACTAGAGGTCACCACTCCTCTTCTTCCTGTGTTTGTATTACTGAATTTTTCAGTATGCTGAAGCCCCTGTTCTGGTGGTGGTGGTGGGTGAGCCTGTATTATAAAATGTAACAGAGGCCCAGTACAGACAGGCCATTTGCAATGATAGGAGGACTTGATACGGCACAGCATCCATATGCGCCAAGCCCTACTATTGGCACCATTACGTCACAAGGCTGTGGCCTTGTCCACATGGGTGCAGCCTTGTGATGGAAAGATGCCTGAGTGCCCAAATGGCTCTGGGCAGAAGAGCCGTCGGCGCAAAACAGGAGCCGCCTAGAGTGGCTCCTTTTAGAGATTGCAACTTTGCTGCAGCATGCAGATGGTGCAGCACTGACGCCAGCAAAGATGGGCAGCATGGAGCCATACATCTGTACTGCCCCAGAATCAAAGGGAACTTCTTTGTTAAGACCTGTGAAGAAAGACTTACCTAAGTGGCTAGAGTTCCCTGCCCCTAGTGTGATCTCCTAGCAGTCAGTGGAGCAGCACCAACCACTAGAAGCAACAGCTGTGGTCCAACATCTATGCGACCTTGTCTCCTATGCTATTTAAGCCTCCAGAAATTACATACAAATCTGAGATAGGGTGCCATGTATCCTCAATATGTGGCTCTTGATGCTTTTCTTCAATCTCATTTTTTAATTCTCATTTAAGTTCTGAACCAGGATTTGGTGTTATAATTTTAGAGCTAAAGACACTGAATAAACTGCGTCTTAATCCATACAAGACTGAGGTACTGTTGGTTCAAAGAGTGTTCTGTGAGTATAAAGTGTACTGTTTGCTTTGGCTTACCTTCCATTCTTGCTTAAAACTCAGGTTCATGCTAATCTATATCCTGATATCTAGCTCTGTTTCTGTATAATAATGTAGCAAGAGTAGCTGGAGTATCTATTGACAGCTTCAGCCTTTTCCCGAGAAGCTTAAAGACTGCCCTCTATGCTCTAGTAACACTCCATGTTGGACTACTGCAAATAGACACTATGTGGGGCTGTATTTGAAGTCAGTTCAGAATCTTAACTTGGTCTGGAAAACAGTTGCCAAATGCCTACTTGATCTAGCAAACTGTAGCGTGTAATTCTCTGGTATTGGTATCACCTTTCTCAAATACAATTCACAATTCTAGTATTAATTTTTAAAGGTCCTTTAAAGGCCTCCACAACCTGGCAGCAGAGTGTTTTATGTTTCACCTCCAGTTTTGTCAATCTGCCTGATCTATGAGATCTATTGAGGCACTCTTCTGTATCATATTCTAGGGGACAGAGACTTTGCTGCCAAAAGAGGGTTTCCTTAATTATTTGCTACTCTGCTCACCATTCAAAAGGGCACGGCAATCTAGTCATTTCCATTTGAAACAGGTCTTTGTTACTGTTTTTCTTCTGGTTTTAACGTTTAATTGTGGTTTTAACTGTAACTTGGTTTTGTATTTTTCATATTTAATGTATTTGTTCAGTTTGCTTAACTTAAGTATTTTAAACAAAGGAAGAATAAAATGCTTCAAGTGAAATAACCAGTGTAGTATTATCTTCTACTCTTGCACTGCCTGGGGGACCTTGTCACATATAGAAGCTGAACCATGATGTAACTGTTTGTTCTCACAAAATCATTGCCTAGAGGCAAATAGCCCAGCCATCACATGATACTTGGCAATTTACATGTCACCCTGGAGTAATTTGAATATATTTGCATAATTAACCTGGATTAAACAGAAACATTGCAGTATAAACCATTCCTTAGTTTATCCAGGGATTGCCGCTAAACTAGCGGAGTACTTCTTACTGTAGTTTCTTACACAAGTGTATGTATTGTGTCTAATTTCAGAACAAAATGCTAGCTGGCTTGTAGCTCTAGGGCTTAATTTAAGACAACAAAGTGAACAGATTTTTTTTTAACTTAGAAGGGATAGTGCTTCTGCTCATGGTCAGTGTTATTAAACTTTCTATCTTCAGGGAACTCTTTCCACACCAAGTGGCTTGCTAAGAAATGGTAATGATATGCGAGGAGACTTTATATGTTGCAAAGCATCACTAGGTCCTCTTCTTCTAGAGGGGCTTGATTCTTTGTCCTTTTGTGAACCATCTTTGTGTCTTTCAGGCTGTATCCTGGCTCAGCGACAAGGGCTAGGCTTTTCCACCTGTCCTACTGGGCAGCATTCTCATATTAGTGATATTGTCTAGAATGTTATGTTGGAAAATCTTTCATCAGTGATCTACTGTTGTATTTCTGATGAACCACAGCATCAAAAATTATGTCATTTTTTTTTACACTGGAAATTTCACTTACATTGTCCAGTTGTATGACATTTTCCTTGGAAAGGTGGGCTTTTCCACCTGTCCTACTGGGCAGCATTCTCATATGCTCACAGGACTTGCTCCTGTCTATGGTTGCCATATTCCAGTTCCTCAAATGTGGGCATCTAACTTTCATATCATGCAAATAATAATTATGCATAGCAGTAATTTGCATTCTAATTAATCAAACTGAAAACATTCATTGCCACATTTTTCTACCACTACATTTCAGCCTTGATACCATGTTTTATATTAATTACTCTTCTTGGACAAGTAGTATTGACTAATGTATAATGTACTGGAATTGGAACAAAGAGACATCAGTTCATATTCTTGCTTTATCATGGAATTTGCCATATGACTTCAGGAAACCTACTATACCTTGATGTGGGAAGTAATATCAAGGCATGACCATGTATCAAGATAGAAACCATTGAAATATACATTCCAGATATCTCTGGAAGATCTTCTTGACAGTAAGAGCTATTTGACAGTGAAGGATACTCCCTTGGAGAGTGGTGGAGTCTCCTTTTTGAAGGTTTTTGAACAGAAGCTGGATGGTCATCTGTCGGGGGGGATGTCAGTTCCTGCATGGCATAATGTTGAACTGGATGGCACTTGTTGTCTCTTCCAACTTTATGATTTTATGATTCTACTCATCTTATTCCATGTATTCACATGCATTTCTCATCTCATCATTTGTCTCTCTTGCTTCTCCTTGTGCCTTCCCAATTCCTCCCTCTCCTACTCCATAGTTATAGCTCCCTCACTTCTTGCATTCTGCTGTGTGCATCTCCCACCCTCCTTCCCTCCTGGCTTCAACTTGTGCCACTACCCCTCTTCCTCTAACCTCCTGGCATTGCCTCATCATACTCTATGCTCCATTGCCTCCTTTCCCTTCCCTGTTGTTGTTTTTGTGTGCCTTCAAGTTGTTCCCCACTTATGGCCACCCTAAGGTGAACCTCACAGGGTTTTCTCGGGTCTGAAAGTGTGTGACTCACCCAATAGCCTAGATGAGCTAGAGATGTGTGTGTGTGTGTGTGTGTGTGTGTGTGTGTGTGTGTGTGTGTGTGTATATATATATATATATATATATATATATATATATATATATGCTTGGAATGTGGACCAGAATATGGTCCAAATGGACATCTGGGTAGCATGCCTAGAAACTGGGTGAAATATGACTAACCAGGTGTTATGGCAATTCTATTCCTATTATGATAGTCCCAACCACAACATTTCCTGGTTCCACCACTTAAAGTCTGAGTCTCAGAAGATGTGAATACTCTGGGACACCTTGAACAGCACACTAATTGTATTGAAGATTTTCACCAGGCCTATTAAGCCTGAGCAAATTTGTGAAGTGAGCCTATCTCCTTTAAAAGGATCTAAAATTCCCTTTCACCTCTCAGGTTCAGAGGAAATTTGGTACAGATGGACAAAGGTTTTTCAGTGAAGTTCTGTAATTTGTGACATTCTTAATGCACTTCCAAGGAACCTCACTGGTTCATAAAGCACAGTATGCTACTGCTCTAGATAAGCAATCAGAAAAGTGTGGCCCATAGAATACACAGAAACTGTGGAAGTCCCTTTCAGCACCAATCCTCCGACAGGAGACCCTGAAAGCCCCAGATACCCCATAGTTTTCCTCATACAAAATGAAGCCCCAAAAGCCAGTGACTGTCTAAACTTCCCCCAAAGTGGTAGTTTAGCTACCCTTGCTTCTCTCCAGCCCTGAAATTACCCCAGCTGCAAACATGTCTCTTTCTTTGGCCAATTCCTGGAACTAGAGGTGGCACAATGTCACTTGCAGTCATGCTGAGAGTGGCTGTAAGGCCCATGAGGAGGGTTGTGGGAAGAATATTACTCAAGAAGGAAGCAGTAAGTCCTAACACCTTTAACAGGACCAACCAAGTATGACAAAATAGCAAGCAAACTTTTGAGAGGGAAGCTTTTGAATCCATGTTGGCAGGAGAAAGTATCCACATGGTAGAATTAAAGCAGTTTGGCAGCACTTTACTTTAACTGTCATGACTCTTTCCTACAGAATTCTTGGATTTGTTTGGTGAGGTATTCAGCCTGGTTTGTCAAAGAGCTCTGGTGTCTCATTGTTATTGTGTGCCTTCAAGACTTTGGACTCATGGCAACCCTAAGGCAAAGCTATCACAAGGTTTTCTTGGCAAGATTTGTTCAGAGAAAGTTTCTCTTTGCCTTCCTCTGAGGCTAAGAGATTGTGACTTGCCCAAGGTCATTCAGTGGATTTACAAGCAGGGAGTCAAACCCTGGTCTCCAGAGTCATAGTGTAATGCTCAAACCACTACACAACACTGGCCTCACCAAACTACAAATCTCAGAATTCTGTAGGATAGAGTCATGGCAGTTAAAATGGTGTCAAACTACTTGAATTCTGTAGTGTGGATACACTCAGAGTCTCCATCCTATGGAGTTACTAATATGGAATCACCATGCCATATTGCACTTGGAAGACCTTGGTCTACAAAATACAATAAGTGGCAGGTGTCACAAGTCAGAGAAAACCTGAAGGAGATTGAATCAGTATTTCCTAATGCAAGGGAGGAAATAAAAAAAAATCTGATATATCTAATGTTTTGATGATTTGGGCTATATTTTCTTGTCCATATTCTTCTGGCCAAGGCCAGGCTACCTTGTTATACAAGCTATATTGGACATTGAGCTGCTTAATTTAGTTTATAAACCACTGTTTAGGAAGACTGAACGACGAAATTGACTACAACTCTAATAGTATGGATAATTTTACTACAGCATTCAAATAAGAAAGAAAATCTCATTAGATCTGCTGCAATAAATTGCTAGTTTGCCATCTTAATTTGTATCTCTCCATAGATATACATTTCTCTTCCAGTGAATGCACAAGAGAGATGCATGACTGTGGTTTCTGGCTATTATACACCCCCCCAACACCCACTGGACATGCCCTTCTACTGGACATTTGTTTTGTGTTGATGCAAAAGGAGCTCTGTGCACATTCAGCTGTGTGCAGCTGACCACAGGTGTTGCCATTGCTTGTTTGAGTATTCAATGTGTGTGTGTGTGTGTGTGTGTGTGTGTGTACATATGTGGTGGGAAGGGCTATTACTGTATATGCATACGCCTTAGATGAGAGCTACTCAGTAGTCCATGGACCAATGCCACTCCATGAGTTGCCTACAGTTTCCAGGAAAAAAGAAACATTTGAGCCAGCGGGCAAAGAAATGATACCAGTCTCTATTACTTTGAAATAACTACTGGTTGGTCCTTCAAGTCATCTTAAGAAGCAATTCTTCAGAGGGAAGACAGTCTTCAACCTTTCAGCATAATCCATTCTTTTACCTAGGGTGCATCTACGCTAGAAATAATGCAATTGAATACCACTTAAATTGTCATGGCCCCATCCTACAGACTTCTGGGATTTGTAGGGGTTTTGTGAGGCACCAGCACTTTTGGGCTGCAAACTACAAATCCCAGGTTACCATAAGATGGAGCTATGGCACTTAAGTGTGGTGTCAAACTGCATTATATCTACAATGCAGATGCACCCCCAGTGTTGCTGCAACCCCCATGGTTGCTGCCATGCTTCTTGTAGGATACAAGTGAGAGAGAGCAAGACCTGCTTTTCAGTTCAGTTGCTTACCACTCACCAGTGAGGTACATGGCTTCATGTCTTTACTATCTCCTGTATAAGAAATTGGAAGCTATTTGTCAATAAAGGAAAGTGGAGAAAGGTCACATTTGTGGGCATTCTAATGGACACAATCTTTTCACTGCCACCACCCAACAATGGTTACACCAACACAGATTT
Organism: Sceloporus undulatus; assembly: GCF_019175285.1. Taxonomy (NCBI): domain Eukaryota; kingdom Metazoa; phylum Chordata; class Lepidosauria; order Squamata; family Phrynosomatidae; genus Sceloporus; species Sceloporus undulatus. The sequence continues at coordinate 133,614,397 of NC_056525.1, read as the reverse complement.
TCTGGTGTGATGCAAGGGGAGAGCTACTATAGCTCCAAATCTGAGCAAGCAATATATTTCTACTTTTTCAGTAAAGGCAGAATAAGTTGTCCATGCCTTCTCATGTCCATGTGTTCATTGAAGGAACAGCTGAAAAGCAGGCCTGAGTTCACCCTTTGCTCTATCTTAGACGAATACAGAGGAAGTAGAAAGGGGGACATGAATGGACTGGGATTGCAGGATATTATATGTATTTGAGATGTAATTGTTATTTTAGGATGGGAGAGTATAATTTGGGATTATTGTATATTGTTATTTTACTATGTATTGGACTGTTTTACTGTAAGCCGCCTCAGTCCTAGTCGGAGTAGGCAGGATATAAATAAAAGTTGTTGTTGTTGTTGTTGTTGCTGTTTTGTCATTTTTAGAGATCTCTAGGAGTGATGATTTCCTATATCTGAGGTAAACCTCCCTCCCCATTGGGAATGTGAGACTTCAGGAAGGTGCAGAGAGAGTCTTGGAGGGTGCAAAAATGCCCTGGTGGTCCACATATTCCCTTCAAAGCCACACTTTCCAGCCTCCTGTAGTATATGATCAAAGCCTTCACTCCCCATCCCCATCTGGTTAAAGGAATGGTGGACTCTGATCTGAGGCCTGAAAGAGAAGGTGAAGCCCTTTCACACTGTCAGGGTTGGAGAGGGGGAACCCCAAAACTCCAAGGAGAGAGTTCATTTAAATCTGTTTGTTTGTTCAAACCAGTCTTTTTTAATTGGGTTTTGTTTTAGTGTCCCGTCCCCCCCACTCCCACTCCATTAATCTGTAGGATTACACCAATACAGGACTAATGTAGGACTAATTAGAAAATTAAGTAGCAAAATGCAGTTCAGATGTTATGGCCATAGCTTAAATAATAATTGTTCTTTTAAAAAGTGCTCTTCTAAAGCAAGCTGTTTTAGTTGAACTTATGTTAATTGAAGGATTTGTTTCTGAATGTCATTTCTTGCAGTATACAATAACGTGATTAAAAAGAAGCAGCTGACACTGGATACTGGTTTAACAATGAACAACTGCCAATAAACTGCTGAAGTTAAAATGTATAATTTCAAACAGTCATTTTTGTTCCAGTGAGAGGGTTAGAAAATAGTTATAACAGTCAGACTCAATAATAATGAATAATCAATCTTAAAAATTGGAATGTTTGAATGTTTTTGTATTGTTGTTTAAATCATTTGGTTTAAACCAAAGTTTAAACCTAGCCAACCCCACACACTGCACAATTACAGAGCTGTGCTCCACTTTAATTGCCACAATCTTCTATGCATTCCTGGAAGTTGTAGTTTGAGGAGGGACATCTCAGTCAAAAAGCTCCTCTAGTGCTTCAACCAAACTGCAGTCCCCAGGATTTCATAAGATGTTGCCATGACAGTTAAAGGGGAATTGTAGTGCCACGACTGTGTAGTCAGAAAGGGTCTGAGGTCACAGAATATAGTACTTTGACCATAATCTGACTCACTATAAAGTCATGTGAGTCATGGGTAGCATGGCCACCATCAACATATATGCTAATATTCAGGCCTGACAGATTTAAACTATTGTTAATATTATTAGTGATGTCTTCGAGAGCATCACTGTGAATCCTATAACTTCTATGGAGATAAGAAATACAATTTGCCCATGGCTCACATGCACAAATAATGGCCATTAACTTCAGAGGAACTTATGTGCGAGTATCCAGCCATAGATTTTCAGTCCAAAAAGGCAATAGGCATGATAAATAGCAAGCATTCCTCCATTTTACCACTGTGCTTTTGAGTGCTCCATCCCATCTGTTTTAGAGCTGCTAGGAATATTCTGAACAGAAGCTCAGGAACTTAAATGAAAATAGGAACCCCCAAATGGAATACTCCAAAAGCCTCGTGGTGTATCTGCTGCTGCTCAAGCCATACATTTTCACTTCCCCTTGCAAGCATGCAGACAAAAAAACATGCACCTTACTCTGGAGAAGAGGAGGTGACTGTGGCATGTTTCCTACTGATGCAATGCAATGAGAGATGTCACTTCCTGTCAGATGATGGAGGCATTTAAAAGTCTTACAGATACTGGTAGTAAGCCCAAAAGAGACATCTGATTTTCAAAGGGGTTAGAAGCAATGAAATAGCAATTAACATTGCAATGTCAGAAATACACTGACCCAAAAAAACCCATAAAAAACTATGGATGCTGGCCATGAAAGTCTTCGACTTCACAAAACTAGAGATTGCTGGGTACGCATACAACCAAGTCAGTGACTCAGCAGAAACCCCACCCTGGCGGAGAACATAGGGCCCCCAAACAAACAAAACATCCAGACAAGGCTCCAAACATCACAGCCAAACAACACCCAAAACACAGACTCACTGCCTTCTATCTAAAGAGACTGAAGCCCTGTGTAGACTGGCCTTAAAGGCCAGCTTGGGGGCAGAGTTGGGGCATAGCATCCACATGACATAGGCCCCACCTCCACCCACAGGGCACTGTGATGCCACACACTGCTTCACATGGCGTGTGGCATCACGGTGCTTCTCTGGCGCTGCATCTACATGACACAGTGCTGAAGGGGCCACTTTTTGTGGCTCTTTTTTGCACCCTGCAAAGGCCAGATTGGGGCCACAGCATATGGTTGCCACAGCCCCAATCTGGCTGTAAAAGGGGCAGCTGGAGGCCTCAAAAGAAATTCCCCCCAGTGTGTTCCACTGTCGAACAGCCCTTACTGTCAGGAAGTTCCTCCTAATGTTGAAGTGGAATCTCTTTTCCTGGAGCTTGCATCCATTGTTCCTGGATCTTTTTGCTGATGGAAGACGGTCAGCTTTGAATCTCAGCCATTCATTTGATATTGTGCGATTGTGTGAATAGGATGGGATAAGGACGGGAGCAATCCACTTTGCTCCCATCCTTATCCTCCATGTAATAATCTCCAGGTTCACAACTTGTATGTCCCTAATTCAGTAACTTCAGCATTAAGTGATGGCTTGTACATTAATGGGCACCAGAGATCCAACATCACAGAAAGAAGTTTCATAACACATTCAAGCCCAAATGCTTTTTCAGTGGTGCCCATGTATAATTCAGTTACCAGTCATAATGTGTGTTGTACTCAGAGCTACATAAACTAAGTGATAAATTTATGCGAACAAACCAGCCATGCACTTCATGTATGCACCACATATTTGGAAAATTACAGTGCTTTGTGATTCACTATTGTATGTGTGTATGTATGTATGTGTGTGTGTGTGTGTGTGTGTATATATATATATATATATATATATATATATATATATATATATATCCATTTGGGATAGTGAGAAATTCACATTGCCTTTTAAGAATATTCTTGGGTGTCTTACATTTCTGGAAGGAGGTTGCTCATTTTATATTGAGCAGATCTTCATATTATTATTACCTTACATGTGATTGTTGCCTTTGCAAGAGCGGTCTCATTTCAGGTGAACCTGTTCAGCCCCGGCACACCATTCTGGGGATGATGCTGAATAATGCACCAAATATTTGAATGAGCAGGGAACCAAAACATTAAGAAGAAATGTTTTTGATCAGTTTTGCAGTCAGAAGAAGTTCATGGAGACTGGGGGAGGGAGGAAGGGGAAGTTGTTCTTTATTAGCTCTTGGGAAATGAGTATGGTATTTTACAATTACATAGTTATTCAAAGCGGAACATGTTCTTGTGATTCCTAGCCACAGTGGAAATGTAGAGAGAGCTCTTTTATTAATTCAAAGCCAGTATATGAAGGATAGAATCTAGCAGTCTCGAGAAAGCAAAGTCACTTTTAATACAGTAGAAGCCAAGTTCTCATCTTACTGTGAGGTTTTTTTTTATTAGATCAGCCACAGAGAAGACGTTATTTCAAAAAAGTGCAGAAAGACTGAATTCCAGCTCAGCTTATATTTTCTAGCCATATTCTTTTTTATCTGCATCATTTCATAAATTGAAGTGATGGCTTAATAAACAATGATTAATCTCTAAAAGTTATCCTCTTTGACTCAGCCCAAACTCTAATTATAAGAGCTGGGAAAGTAATTTGGTTAAGAAGAATCAGTTGCATAGACTCCATGTGAGCTGATATAGCCCAAGCTTCTGCCACTGACAGCCATTCAGCTCCATGATGGTCGTGAAGATGGAACTAACAACAGCACGGAGCACTATACGTGTTTTTTGTTAACAAAATTAGATTACATTCTATTATAGCAGTGTTATTTTAAGCATGTGCAGAGAGGTTTGTGGAGCTTTGCAGCATACAGTGGAAGGTGGAAGGCTTTGAGAGCTAGACTGCCTGAAACAAGAGAAGGCATAGGATATTTTAAAATAAAGCAATTAATTCAACAGAAGTAACATTGCAGGCATTGCAGCTCTCTCTAGCTCTCTCTCTCTTTCTCTGTATCACCTCTATATGGCATTTTATGTCACACAAAGAGGCACCTTTAAAACACATTTTTAGAAGGCAGATTTGTACCAATACATATTGTGATTAATGTATTTTAATGTGAAATTGCGATTATTATTTTAGGAAACCTATCGCTACTCTAATCATTACTCAACATTCTGAAACTATGTTTATCACAAAATCCCACTATCATAAATCTCTGATATGCAGCTTGTAAATTAAGAATAGTGTATGTGCAGAAGTTAGATACCTTCTGTGAGGGTTGGAAATTTAGCAGCAGAAGCAGCTCCCTCCCATTCTTGCTCTTTTTGTTTGCTTATGCATCTTCTATAACAGTGATGGCGAACCTATGGCATGCGTGCCAGAGGTGGCACTCAGAGCCCTCTCTGTGGGCACACATGCTATCACCCTAGCACAGAGTTTGCCAGAGTTTCTTACTAGAAAGCCAGAGGGACATGGCACTTTGCAAAAAATAAGTGTGGTCTGGGTTGCAGTTTGGGCACTTGATCTGTAAAAGGTTCACCATCACTGTTCTATATCATTCATCCAGAAAATGTAAGCATGGACTAAGGAATTCTGGGATTTGTAGTTCTGGTGCTTAATTCCAAGCACAAAAGGTTGCAAACGTGAAAGATCACAAATTGTTCTAGATTATTCTTTATTCAGTAAACCATGGAAGGCTTGCACCCAGTCTGCGTTTGCTTTAATGACCTACTGGTTCTTGCTAAAGAAAATGTATGAAAAAGTAATTAAAGATAAAAAGGAATGAGAACAAACTGGGAGAAATTAATTGCTGCAGCAAGGGTACATGATTCAGTCACTTTTTGGAAAATAGTGTCTAGGAGGTTAGATAGTAAACTAGGACCAGCAGACGTCTATATACCTGATAAAACCTGGGAATTGCATTTTATCAAACTGTATGTTGTAAAATATGCTGAGCATTGGAACTCACAAGCTTCACTGCAAAGTCTCCCAGATTGGCCCCCTGAAACCATCCCTGAAATTAACAGGCTCATTTCTAAGATTAAAGAGGGCAAAGCACAAGGGTGTGATAACACCCCCCCCCTGAGATGCTTATAACAATCAGAAATTGGTAGGTCCCAATCCTTGCAATGCTTTTTACATGCATTGATCGCTTTGCATTAATACCAGATGATTGGGGGCTTGCCATCATTAATCCAATATATAAGAAAGGAGCAATATTGGATCCAGCAAATTACAGGCCAGTCAGCTTGTTAAGTGTTATCAGCAAACTGTATGCTCATCATCTTGGAAAAAAATATTAACTTGGGTGGAAGAAGAAAATCTTTTGGAAGACAAGCAGGCGGGTTTCAGACTGGGTCGTTCAACAGGAGATCATGGAATTGTTTTACAACATCTTGTGGACAAATATTCATCTATGCCCAAGGGTGCTTTTTACACAGGCTGTATTGATTTTAAGTCTGCTTTTGATATGATTCCTCAAGACATACTATGGCAGAAAATTAGAAACAACTAATATCAATAAGTGCTTGTTGTTTTTGATTGGCAGTCTTTATGCAAAAACATGTCTGAAAGTCAGATGTAATAGGTTAGGCCACCTTACCAAGGCCATTCCAACATTTGCGGGTGTCAGACAAGGCTGTGTGTTAGCTCCCTCTTTGTTTAATATCTATATTAACTCTCTGGTTAAGAATCTGTCCAGACTAAATTTCCATCCTCCCAATCTATCAGGTAGACCCCTGTCAACTCTCCTCTATGCAGATGATGTAGTACTTCTCTCCTTACCTTCATCGGCCTACGGCGGTTACTAAGAGCTTTGAATAATTACTGCAAAACCGAAGAGTTAGTAATTAATTATAATAAATCTAAAGTCCTAGTGTTTACTAGGAAACGGAGCATAAACAATTGGCAAATAAATGACGAGCCAATTGAGCAGGTAAAATTCTACAGGTATCTGGGAGTGATTTTCAGGCCTCAGGCTCTTGGAAAGCCCAATCTTCTAATGTCATAGCAGATGCTCAGAGAAGTATAAAGTCGCTTATATCCTTCTTTTTCACCAAAGGAGGTCAGCATATTCCATCAGCCATACAGGTCATTAATATGAGGGCACTGGCACAGATGTTATATGGGGCGCAGTGGTGTGTTTATACTAATTTTGTTTCAATAGAATCTACATAGACAAAATTTTTGAGATCCATTCTTGGTCTTCCTAGTTGTATGTGCCTAATGCAATTTTACATCTAGAGACAGGTAAAATGTCAATTGAATCTCAGACATGAGTACCTAAGTTTAATTTTTGGCTAAGAATGTTTTTTACCTCAGTGGGTTTGGCTCCTTTGATATTAACTGATGGGTTTCTTTCTAGATGGTATAAGACTCTGAAGGAGAAACTAGCTAAATTGGGTTTTTCACAAACCACTATTCTGACAATGGGTTATACGAAAGCAAAACAGGAAATTCATCAGCATATTATAGATAATGAGTTGCAACAACATGTAAAAGCAGCTACCGCATGCCCTGATTTTAGAGATAATGGTCATGCTTTTTTGTTAGCTAACCATTTGAGTGTTTTGACCCTTCGAAAATACAGGAAAGCACTCTAGCAAAATTTAATATTTTACCCTCAGCTTTATTGGAAGGGAGAAACAACAATATTCCCTTTGATGTATTCATATGCCCTTGTGGAATTGGCACAGTGGAAACAGTAGGATACGTATTGTTATATTGCCCTTTTTATAATGGTTACCATTACATTTTTATTTATCCAATTCTTAAATGTTTTCCTGGAAGAACTGATGAGTTTTATGTGTCCTATTTGCTTGCAGACCAGTGCCCATCAGTAACAACTAAACTGGCCAGCTTTTGTGCAGCAGCAATGGTCTGTCAGCACAAAATGGTATTTTAAAATTTTATAATGATTTTATACTTTTTAATTTTACATTTTTGAAGAGTAAACTTTGTAACTGGATTCCCAATTAATATTATTTACTTTTATATTTTGATGCTAATTCTATTTTATTTGTTGTATATGTATGTCTGAGGATTGATGTTTATTTGTTGTCTGATCTGTTGATCGTTAAAAAATAAATAATAAACTGGTAGTGAAAATTGTAGCAAACCTGTGGTGACAGTATTCAATCACTTTGCATATGCCCAAAGATATTCATTCCAAACAAACAAACAAACCCTTTCTATTATCTCCCAGAAAATATATTCTTGCACTATGTAGGTGGGAAAGTAACTTTATGTCATTGGGGATCTGGGCTGGAAAATAACATTTCTTCTTTCCTTCCTTTTCTGAGTGGTGGACGAGAAGTCATCTTCTCATTCCTATCCCATCCAGTCAATAATTGTACCTCAACCTGCAATAACCCCAAAGAGAAAAAGGGGAGAGGATAGTAACTCACTACAATGTACAGCGCGCCCTCCCCTTATGTGGTGATCCTTTCTGGATCCCTCCGCGTAAGGGGAATTCCGTACATGCTGGAGCCCCATTGGAAGTAATGGGGCTTGCGCCCAGGCAGCACACATGCCCCATTACTTCTTCCGGGGGGGCGCATCGGCCTCTTCCACTGTGGCTTTCAGCATATGCTGAAATCCCCCTATAGCACGCCCGCATAAACCGCAGGCATGCTGTATGTTTAAATAAAAAGCAAAACTTTGATTTCCTTTTTTCTTTTCTTTTCTTTCTTTCTTTCTTTCTTTCTTTTTTGATGGAGTGCTGTATGTCAAGGTGTCTGATGAGGCAACAGGACTAAACACTTTTCAGGACCCACTGTCTAAATGCAGTGGAAAGCACCCTCCCTGTACTCATTACCATTCACTTCTTCAGACAATTTACTGGGGAAAGTCTCAGTTTTTGTCTATTGGTGGTACTGCAATTTGAAGCAATAAACAGAGAAAGGAGAGATGAAGAAAAATAAAGTACGCTGCCACCAACTCTACATCTCTTGGTCCAGACAGCGATTCAATCTACCACTTTAGCTTTATTAGCAACACAATTTTGCAATCTTTCTACCTGTAAGGACCTCTTGAAAGTGTTTAAAATGATGGTGGCCCAACCATCACAAAATGGTAGTCATCAAATAGAAGCAGATGAAATCAGAGTTTGCATTATCAGCTGTGGTTACTGGTATAATTTTGTACTATATAATCTCCCTTTGGAAGCTACAGATGGATGGGTGGGTGGATGGAGTGAATTTATACCCCACTATGTGATTTACAGCTGTCAATTTCAATTCGAATTCAGGATATGTCTGGATTTTATCTCATACATTTCACTGTTGATGGCCTGGTGAATCCCGGGTAACCTCCAGCTAGAATCTGAGCTCAGTCAGCCAATTTGCAAAGCCTGGAGGTTCCCGATTTTGAAAAGGGGCTAGGTGAGCATGGATACTAGCTGGAAGTTAGCCGGGTTGCACTCGACCGGCGGCACCAGCAGCAAAATACATGTGATAAAATCCGGATGTATCCTGAATTCAAATTGAAATCGGCAGTGGTAAGTCACATTTTTTAGCTGTGCACTAAACTCCTTTCTCTAGATGGCTCTAAGGAGGTTTATTTTTTCTTATAGCATCATGTGCCACAATTCAATTCTCCTCAAGATTAAGAACAGACATTGGCTAGGGAGGTTTTATGACAATATTTCCTTGGATGGTGAATTATTTCTGAAGAACAGAGTAAGCTCTATTTTATTAATAACAGGGATGTGATTCTTTGCTAATTTCATTTGTGAAGGAAGCAATGAGTAATTTTAGTCATTTTCTTCCCACTGCAAAAACAAAACAAAACAAAAACACAAAACCTTGCAGTTTTTGAAGACTATTCACACTTTGCAAGCTATCTAGCACAAAAGGGAGGGAGGGACATTTTCTGTAGTGGAAACAGCATTTTCTGCACAATAACTACTGTTTGCTGCACAAGAAAAATGTGCAAATTTTGCACACAATAAGTCCATTCATCCAGTCCATTTATGGATGATATAAAATGCCAAAGATAGGATGCAATGATCCTAGGGTTTCACTTATAGGTAGTAAGGATGTAGTAAGCATGATCACGATTATGAAAAATGCCTCATCATCTGCTTATTCTCATCCAAATTCTAGTTGAATGTTTTAATGTTTTAATAGTTTTTAATGCTTTTATACTATGTCTGTTTAATCCTGTTTTAGCATTGGGAATGGGGGGTGGGTATAGGGATTGTTTTCTTCTTGGATTTTATTGTAACTTTGATGTATTTTATTGTTGTAACCCGCCTGGATTCTCTGTGAGAGGGTGAGCTAGAAAGAAATCTTTAGTAGTAGTAGTAGTAGTAGTAGTAGTACAGAGAAAAATGTCAAGTAGCTGAAAATATCAGGATAATTCAGACTTTGTGAGTTTGAATCTATTGTTTAAGGAGGGTATCTGATGAGAAATAATCTTAAAGCAGTGGAAAATCTTTTTTTAAAAAGGGGGGGGGGGGGGCAAAAGTAAAGGCTGCATCCACACTGCAGAAATAATTCCTTTTGATACCACTTTAACTGCTCTGGCTCAGTGCTATGGAATTCTGGTAACTTTAGTTTGTTGTGGCACCAGAGGTCTCTGACAAAGAAGGCTAAATATCTCACTAAACTGTAATTCCAAGTATTCAATAGCATTGAACCATAACATAAAGGAGTGTCAACCTACATTAATTCTGCAGTGTGGATGTAACTTATATGTTGTTAGTGTTTTAGTGGTGGTTTATATATATTGTATAGATATATGTCTTTGTTTAGATGTCAGTTGTACATGTAGTTGTTTTTTATTTGCTTGTGTGTGTGTGTGTGTGTGTTATGAAAAATTATTAAAATTACTTTAAAATTAGAATAAGCCCTGAACTGCAAAGATTCTTGTCAGTCCGTGATTATCATCAAGGAAGGTATTTTTCTTGATTTTCCCCCCAGAATATTTTAAAATGTTCTTTACATCCCCAATTAATAATCACATCAAAATATTTATGGTGAGTAACAAATACTTTGACAACCCAGTATTAAAAGAAAAGTGTAAATAAATCAAAGCAAGTGTAATAACTATCTGTTATTTAAGGCATTTTTCCTTCCTATCCGAGAGGGGGAAAGGGCATTTCAGATTTCTAATTTTTATAAGCCCCATACAGACAGACCAAAATTAAGCTGCTTCAGGTCACTTTGGAGGTATGCTGTTTAAATGACACTCGCATCTTAAGAGGCTAGAAGCTGCACCAAAGCTGCCCTCTGGTCCTTAGGACTGGAGCGTGGCTTTGGCACAGCTTCCGGACTCTTAGGACGCATGCATCATTTAAACAGCATACCTCCATAGTGACCCGAAGCAGCTTTATTTTGGCCTGTCTGTATGGGGCCATAGTCTTTATTGGTAGGGTCAACAACCTATGAAATCACCTATGTCTGAAGTACAGTACATTGAGATTATCTGTGCTCTTTCTCATCTACTTAGTATCCAGTTACACTCACTTGCATTCTACCGCTCCTTCCTGACCTCTCCCAAAGAAGATCCACTAAGTTGGCAAGACAAATTGAATGCATACAGTACATTGCATATTCAGCACAGGGGACTGAATGGGCCAACCTTCACGCCATGGAGATTTTTGACAACAATTATAAACACGTTATACTGAAGTGTACCTGTATCATACATGGGTGTTATATACACAGCTTTCAGCATACATTTAAATACATGGAAGAAACCATGGCACACCCCAGAAGGAGTAATGGTGCATTTGCCCATGGCACATTCACTGCACCATGATGTGGGCATCATAGCAATAGCAAGTACATTTCTATACCGCTTATCAGTGCACTTAAGCACTCTCTAAGTGGTTTACAAATTGTAAGCTATTTGCCCCCAACTATCTGGATACTCATTTTAATGACCTTGGAAGGATGCAAGTCTGAGTCGAGCTTCAGCCCTTTTGCTAGTATTGAACACGCAATCTTATGGTTTGTGAGTGAGTGGCTGCAGTACAGGCATTTAACCACTGCACACCAGGGCTTTCCCTTAGGTGTGTGTGTGTGGGGGGTCCAGAATGGATCCCCCACGTAAGGTAAGGGCCTACTGTACTATTAGGCCACAACAGATATCCTCTCCCTGCTGTAGTATAGCAAATTGTTTTCTGACTGAGATTACAAAAAGAAAAAAACAGGTGGTAAATCTAATCCCTGCAACCCTGCATCATTCCTGGAGGTCAATCAATGAATTTAGACTCTTATGATAAAACTAATTATTAAATTTGTCAGGGACCATCCTCAAACTGACCACTTCTGCACTAGCACTTTTCAAAAACAACTTGTCAAGTTGTTTTTCTGTGTACTAACAATGTAACTTTCAGCCCAGTCTGCCCACAACCAATTTCTGCTTAAAATCGCACAAAGTGATCATCTCATCCTCAGAGTTAACACTGGGCTATGACTATGTTTTCATCCAGTTCCTACTCTGCTTCCTTGCATTGAATCTCTATTAAAAACAATCTATTGACAGGCTTTTAATGATAAATAAAGCGAAGGGCTGAGTGCAGGCTTTGAGTGATGGGAGCCCTACCTGCCAGCTTCTGTCAGCAAAGCTCAACCCATCAATTTCCACATTGCTGGCTGCTGATAGATTTCTATCATACATCAAACTGGTGGAGTGCTTAACAGCAAAGATACTAGAAAGGAAGGGCCAGAACAAAACAACAGAAACCCTGGGTTTAGTCTTCTTGTATGCCTATGAACTGTGGTTGAGGCTGGGGAGTTTTGTTCCTGCTGTGGTCTACAGTTCATGCCCTATCACACGCAGAGAGAAATAGATGCCAGAATCAAGGCAAAGAGATAGATCTCTTTTTGGTTATCTTCACCCTGGTTAGTTATCAAGTGCTGCTATAGACCTTAGCAATGCTTAGAAAAGTGTAAAAAAAATTAAAAATTGGGGAAACAATTCTTTTTCTTGTGAAAAGCAGAGCTTGGAAAACATTTTCTTTCCTGGACTATAAATCCTACATGTTGTTAAAAGGAATGATTGTGAATGTGTTAAAAACGGGGCTTTTGTCTTTGTTAATAAATAATTTTAAAAACATTTAATAATAATAACAATAATAATAATAATAATAATAACAACAACAATAATAATAATAATACAACAATAGGGTCAAGAAAATCTGCCCCCTCCCAGTTCAACAGAGAGCCTTGATAACTTAATTTCTCGTCACATATACATTTTCTGAATTGCTACACTTACACTGAAGCTTGTTATGCAAAGACAGGTGAGGGACCAGGGAGTCCCCACCAATTATCAGTGTTACTTCAAATGTCTGGGAGATTAGTTTTTGCAAAAGGCTTGGGTAACCTTTGGATCTTTCACACCTGTTTATACCAGTACTAGCTGAGGAGAACTCCAGGTTTGGGGTGAATTAAGAGAGTTTTGTTTAGAAAAACGCAGAGGGTAATCACACACACAAGATAGCAATTCAAACAGATACAGCATTGAGAGCTAACCGAAATGGAAATATGGAAACAGGATAGCAAAGTTTTAGGGCTTTGCAATTGGGTGATAATTACCTGTCCAGTGAGTAGAGCATGGAAAGCTGGAGTGGCTCAGACTGGAAGGTCTGAAGGTGACACAGAATGTACACTGAGTGCAAAACTGTATGGGAGCTGTGTGTGCAGAGGCTAGGTTTTGGAGCCATATTTATACCTAAAACATAGCCCCAAGGGGTAGGCTATCTTGCAAACGCTGGATGTCTTTTCTCAGGATTTGACAATGGGATTCTGGACTGGTTGATGACTTTAATTTTAGTGTATCAAAAACAGTGATTGGATCAGAATATCCCATGATGGATGGACAGGGAAGTTTGGCTGGAAACACAACAGGGGGAAGGCAGGGAGATTGGCTTACTGCTTTGAGTATAGGCAGTCCTTTGTCTCAAATTGCAAAAGGAAATGCAGATCGCTTGGGGGAAGGAAGGAGCACTTAATGCACCCATCTTGATTTGATTATTTTGGTTATCTGGATGTGCACATGCAAGAGACACATTCCTTTTCTTCTGGGAGCCTGATGTAGTAGTCCTGAAAGGTCATAGATCTCTCAGAAACATGTTAGATGTGAGAAATGGAGCATGGGGACCGCAAAATACAGTTCAGTTATGGAGGGTGTGCTAACAAGCTGCAAACACTACAAGGGATAGAAAATACATATATTTTCCACTCTACCTGCAAAAGCAGCAAAGCATAGCACAGTTTTCAGCATCTGGCACGAGGGGAAAGGATTAGGGAGTCCCACTTGCATTCACCAGTTCCCACAGTAAAACCATTTGTATTTGTTACTCTCATGTTGGAAGAGATAGGTCTTAAGTTTCTTCCTTGACCTGTTCAGGAAGAAACTTAAGACCTATCTCTTCCAACAAGCATTCCCCCATGTGCCTTGACATTTGTTATTCTCCCCCGCTATACAGCTGCTTATCCAGCTAGTTTGTTTCTTTGGGTTTACTCTTGTGAATTTTACTGTGTTTTATTACTAGGATGTTTTTATGATGTTTTTATATTGTATGTTTTTATAGTGTATATTGCTTACATTTATGCTGTACCCCGCTTTGATAATTTTTTGGAAAAGCGGGCTATAAATAAACAGTATTATTATTATTATTATTATTATTATTATTATTATTATTATTATATAATTTTTCTGTCATTGTTCTTGAGCGCAGCAGTGGCTTTTCCCCCTTTCTTTCTTCAAAGACCATATGAAGCTAGGTGTATCCTGCCCATCACTAATATCTTGTCATGTACTGAGAATTCATGGGAAAAGAGGAGTTTGTTTTACCCACAAAGCAGGAAAAGCATAGCAGAAGTTTGTAAAACAAAAAGCCTGTGGACAGAATAACCTTTAGATTAGGCAGTGAATGCATGTCATTTCCAGACTTGTGGACCAGAAAAGCCAGTTTGCCTGGGAGGAAAGATCTCTCTACAACAGCTTCCTCCAGTTGGATGTCCTTCAAATGTGTTGGGCTATATATGGCACCCAAAGAAGTCAACCAGGACTTCCACACAAGAGAATGGGATCATTTGAGGCAGGGAGACAGCTCACTATTGGCAGCGGCAGCATTTCTTCCTTTCCCATTCTTCTTTTTCTTTTTTCTTTGCTGTTGTGTTGATCTCAGCAGGAGCACCACATACCCCCAGCAATCTTATCACCATTTCCTTTCCCTTAAATTGCTCTATACAGCATTGTTCTGGAGCACTGTGGGAGCAAATGGCCAGGAGGCACCACAGTTGCTTTTTGTTTTGTTTTTGTTTTGTGGTGATGGCCACAGTACTAGGGAACAAAAGACTGTTGTCTTCCACAACTGCATGTCACAGCAAATAAGGGAAAGAAGAAAAGGAAGAGTGCTGCTAAACTGTGTTTAGCCAAATGGGTGCCATTTGGTCTCAGCCCTTCAATTGGACACAGACAGTAATTGTAGTTTATTCAAAGTGTTCAGAAGACGGATCTTTAAAATATATATCTAGCCTTTTATGTTCTGTTCTGGTAGACAGGTTTGGCAGATTTCTTAAAAGCCTGACTAATCCTCTTGCCTATAAGTCACATTGATAATTTGTCGTTGTATGGCTTTAATTAATTTTTGACTTATGGTAACCCTAAGGTATCACAAGGCTTCTTTGACAAGATTTGTTCAGAAGCAGATTGCTATTGCCTTCTACAGATCAGAGAGAGTGTGACTTGTCTGGGTCACTCACTGGGTTTTGTGGCCCAAACCACTACACCACACTGGCAATGGACAGTTGTAATTGGACAAAAGAATATGTGGGCAAGGTGGCATCACACCCAAGTAAGTTTTAACCCATTAAAAATTATTATTTTCACCCTTGAATGCACAGTGTCTGAAAAAAATATGCCTAGTTTCAGATTCCCTAACTTGGTGGAAGAAAATGTACCTGTGGCTTCTCCCAACCACGACACCCTGAGGTATTGTTTTCTTCCTTCCCCACTTGTTGTAATGATCAGGGGTACCCAAGGTGGATAACAGAAGGCAGGAACAGAGGAAAATTTGGACATAAGGCTTGTTCTGTTCCTATATTGCACCTTTTTTTCTGGAACTGCAAAATTTTGTTCATTTAGTATTTCCTTGGAGTTTATCAAACGGGAGGAATTTCTCTTAAATTCGAATGAAAAGAAAGTGGGACCTAAACTCAGTCACTTAAAGTCTCTAGTTTCACGCAATTATGTGAATACGCATTGCACTCGAACTGGCTCCCCATTGTCTGAAAATAGCATGCCATTGCCCGAATTTGTGTGTAATGGGTTATCATGCAATAACGTTAAACCCCATGATTGCATTCAGATTATCATCAGATTATACTTCCAATTCCCCTTGTCTGATAAACTCCCCTGAGTTGATGAAATCACCTTTCCTGAAATCTAAGGTTCATGTTTCACTATACTCTTCTTTGCCCAGTCCCACAATTGTGAATTCTAGCATTGCATAGTCACCTCACCCCTAAAGTGTCAACTACTTTTATTCCAGTGACCAACTCCTCCCCATTGGTTAGGATCAAGTTTGGGATTGCTAATTCCTTTGCTCCTTCCTCTGTTTTTTTTATATAGGAAATTATTTCCAAGGTACATCGGGAGTTGGTTGGAAAGCCTATGCTCAGCAGAGTTAGAGGCGAACACACTAGCATAAAAAGCCAGCTTCTGGGCATCTTGGGGACATGGTATACAGAAGATGCACACACCCAAGATGCCTGGAAGCCAGGCAGCCTCCCACACATGGGCCAGCTTCTGGGCATTAAAACCAGGTTCTGGCTGAGGCAGCTGGCAAAAGCCAGTTTTTAGCCACCCCAAAAAGGAGCAGTTGTTTCCCACTCCTTTTTCAGGTGGCTTCAAGGTGGATTGGGGCTGCAGCATGGTGTTACTGTATCTCCCAGAAAATATCAAGTGACTACTAATTCTTGCATCTTTGAGATAATTGCAGCTCTGAAAAGAATCATTCACCACCTCTTCTTGGTTTGGTGGCCTGTAGTATACTTCTACCATAATGTTGGTTTATTTATTTATTTATTTATTTATTTATTTATTTATTTATTTATGGCAATTAAAGTGGTGTCAAATTGTACTATTTCTGCAGTGCAGGTGCAGCCATTAACTCCTTTGACATGCAGAGTCCCTTGTTTCTGGTTTTCTGTTTGAGTATCTTCACTGCTACTATCCTCATGAAGTTTTAGGAGGTGATTACTTAGTTGGAACAGTTCTGAATTTCTTCTGTATTCTCCTCTTGTCAGTGACCGTCCTCTAATACATTCCCTCACTCTTATAGGCCTCTTCATTTTCCTTGGCAGTTTTTCCTGTTGGTTCTGTAGGATCGATTCTCCCTGTGTTCTGTCTAGGAAGTCCTCATGTTCTCTGGTGCATTGAAGGGAAGCAGCACATAGCTGTAGTGCACCAATCTTCTCTCCCAAGATAGTTACCAATTTTCAATTGCTGCAGGTGCAGTTGGTGAGGTTTTTTGGCAAGAAGGCAAACATTGCACATACATTGCAGCAGACAACTATGGATCCTTCTGTCTCCATCACTGCAGTTATTTCTCTCCCTCTTTTCCTTTAATATCTATATGAGATATAAATATATGTGCCTTGTGATGCATGCTGCTGGCTCAAAAGATTTCTGCCTTTCCTAATCCAGCTGCCTTTTTGTTCACAGAGACTTCATCAAAGGCTGATGGGGAAAAGTATGCAGATGAGCTGCTACTTTGAAAGCTTCAAGTCCTCTTATGGTTTCATACTGATACTGACTGGGGATTTGTGCTGAATTGCTTGTCTTAATTGCCCCCAATGTCAATTTCATTTCTGGGATGGGTGGCTAGGTGAGGTTCACTACTATTTTCCTTTCATTTGTTTTCTTATAAACGCACAGTACTGTAGAACACTGCTATTTCACTATTAAAAATGGGCCGTGGGGGGGGGGGGGAATACCAGTATATCAAGCCCATCATAGGAACAGAAACACTGGGGTAATTACAGTTTCAGTCATGTGTATATTTACTTTCAAGCAAGTAAGTGAACTCACGTGGCATTATTAAAATCTAAGTCTTTATAGGATTGCCATGGAAGAGAAGCAGTGCAAGTGGAAGCTCAGAGGGTATTCTTCAGGAATCCCTTAACCTCTCTAACAGGTAGCAGTAAAAAGTTCACGCTTGTAAAAATGAAAATTTTCATTAATATTGGACAGAACGTTCATAGAATTGGACCCCAGGGCACTGGTAGGTAATTTAGCACTATATTAAGTGCTATGCAAGACTTCTGTTTTAATTCTACTTTTGAATTCTGGATAAGCAATGCCTAGGCAATGCAACATGGGTAAAACTGCCAGGTTAGGAGAACAATTCCAGACCCAGAGATTTCAGCACCCAAACCACAGACCTAAACGATGATCCCTTATAATGTCGCAGGAGGGACCCTGATAATGTTACCAGGGTGATATTATAGAATCATAGAATTGGAAGAGACCACAAGGCTCATCCAGTACAACTCCTTGCCATGCAGTAACTTGACAGATTGTCGTTCAGCCTCTGTTTAAAGTCCTCCAAAGAAGGAGACACCACCACTCTCTGAGGGAGCATGGTCCACTGCAAAACAGCTCATACTGTCAGAAGGTTACTCCTAATGTCTAGGTGGAATCTCTTTTCCTGTAGCTTGCATCCATTGTTCCATATCCTATTCTCTGGAGTAGCATAAAACAAGCTTGCTCCATCCTCAATGGGACATCCCTTCAAATATTTAAACAGGGCTATCATATCACCTCTTAACCATCTCTTCTCCAGGCTAAACACATACAGCTCCCTAAGTCGTTCCTCACAGGGCATGGTTTCCAGACCCTTCACCATTTTAGTCACCCTCCTTTGGACACGATCCAGCTTGTCAACATCCTTTTTGAATTGTGGTGCCCAGAACTAGACACAGTATTCCAGGCGAGGCCTGACCAAAGCAGAATAGAGTGGCACTATTACTTCCCTTGATCTGGACACTATACTTTTATTGATGCAGGCTAAAATCGTATTGGCCTTTTTAGCTGCCACGTCACACTGTTGACTCATGTTCAACATGTGGTCTACCAGGACTCCTAGATCCTTTTCACATGTAGTCTCATTAAGCCTGGTAGTCTCATTAAGCATACTATATCTATGCACTTCATTTTTTCTGCCTAAGTGCAGTACCTTACATTTCTCCATGTTGACATTCATTTGGTTAGCTTTGGCCCATCTTTCTAATCTACTAAGGTCATTTTGAATTTTGATCCTTTCCTATGGAGTATTTGGTGTCATCTGTAAATGTTGTAAGGATGCCTCTTATTCTTTCATGCAAATTGTTGATAACCATGTTGAATAGCACTGAAACCAGGACAGAACCCTGTGGTACTCCACTGGTTACTTCTTTCCAAGATGAAGAGGATCCATTTCTGAACACCCTTTCAGTTGGGCCAGTCAACCAATTACAAATCCATTTAACAGTTGCATTGTCTAGCCCACATTTTTATAGCTTCTTTGCAAGAATGTCATGGGGAACCTTGTCAAAGATCTTACTGAAATATGCTATATTTGCAGCATTACCTTCATTTACCAAGCTAGTAATTTTATATATAAAAAAGAGAGATCAGATTAGTCTGGCAAGACTTGTTTCTCTGAAATCCATGTTGACTTTTTGTGATTATGGTATCCCCTTCTAAATGCTCACAGACTCTGTTTAAGAATCTGCTCTAGAATCTTTCCTGGTATTGATGTCAGACTAACTGGACGATAATTGTTGGGATCCTCTTTTTCCCCCTTTTTGAAGATGGGGACAATGTTTGTCCTCCTCCAGTCTGTTGGGATTTCTCCTGTTCTTCAGGAGTTTTCATAGATTATTGCCAGGCAGTCTCTAGGGATGTCATTAAGCAGGATACATTAAGTATCATCCATATTTGTGCAGAGTATGCCATTCCAATACAAAACTCCTAGACTAAGGAAATTATCACAATTCCTTTCCTCCCAGCCTCAGTGTGGGCTGAAACTTTTCATTGTTTTTTTTTAAACAGGTGGTTTCACATGCTTCCTTGCCCAGTGTGAAGGCATCATGTACCCAACCTTCTGTTCTTCCAAAAGTGATGGAGAAGTATGGATCAGGTACACAATACATCCAGTGAGCACAAAGGTGTACGAAAACATCCACTTAAAAAAAAATTAAAAATGTCAGCCTGTGTTGAGGTTTGGAGCAAAAGAAGTACGATAATCTCCTAACTAAAGGAAAACACACACATATGCACACGTGAGCACATGCACACACATACAGGCAAAAAAATCTTTTGAAATAATTTTCTTACTCTTCCTACCCCTCACCCTGTGGAGTGCAAAAGAGCATCTAACCCCTGAGATTTGGAAATCCTAAAAGTGGGTTAGTGTGGAAGTAACTACTGCACTTGCAGCAGCCTTGTTACCACAGTGAGGGTTTGCTAGAGCTTAGCCAGGGAGGCAAGGAGAAGAAAGGGACATGAAGACTTTTCTCTAGATGTTGTTGCTATATGCATTCTTTCAAGTGCATGGCATTGTCTCCAAAGCCAACCACAGTCTCTCCTACTTGCAATTGCCACTCTGCAGGGGGATTCATTCTGTTCTCACTTTAGTGAGCAAGATATAGGCACTTGTTAGCAGGAAATCCTCTGCTTGTTCAGAAGGAAACAGAACTACTAGATGGAGTAAGGAGAGTAAATAATTCAAATTGCTAACTGCACGAGAGAAGGAAGAGATAACAGAGCGAGATCAGGCAGAAAACCATAACTTCTCTGCCTGCAGCATTCCAGTCTCAGAGGCCCAGCCTTGCTTTGCCAAAGAGTTTATCTTTTGTCCAATCCTTATGAAAATTATCAGAAAGCTTCTGAGCGATCAGCTTTTGATGGTTTGTGCAAGCCATCCCTTTCATGTAGCACAGGTAGCATTAAGGATGACTGAATGGGAAGGAGATAGAACTGGTACTTGGGGTATAGTCCTCGGGGGAGTTTTCCAGCAAATGCCTCACTGAAATGAGTAAGAGATGCACAAAAGCCATCTTTTGTTTCACCAGCTCTAGTCCAGTAAAGATTGTGATAGATACATATGCAAGCTTCAAAAAACTTATTCTAATTTGCATTATAATTATGCAAATTAAGCACATTAATTGTTGCATCTCCCCCATTTCTAGCTTCATAGCAATTTTTACAGTTATAACTGATTTGTGAGAACCAGTACAGAATAACATTTAAAGTGCTGGTTGTGGAACAGGGAAATCCAACTTCTTATTCCTCCTTGGTCATGGAATTTACCCTGTGTTCTTGGGTCACCATTACCTTGAAAGCAAACCTTCCCTACAGGATTGTTGTGGAGACTGGAGGGGAGAGGGAAACTATATAAAGTGGTCATGTATATTCAAAGTGCATTATAACTTTAAAAAAAAACAGCTGTTATGCATGGATACTTTGTCATCAGATCACTATTTTTTGCCATCAGTTTTTCACTGATGACAAAAAGCTCAATAAAATTGCCACAGGACGTTTCTGAGAATGAATGCCATCTGATTGACAGGGAAAGATGCAGTGAAAACTAAGAACAGCTACATTTGAATGAAAAAAGCACAATCTCCTTCAGAGATACAGAATAAATATTTTATTACAACTAGGAAACAGTCTACTATACCTTTCTTTCACCTATTTTGACTTTTCACAAAAATCTACATGCTAAGCTATTCATCCATGTTTGGATGTTTGTTCTTAGTCAAAATAATAATCCTCCTCTCCCTGCCGTGTGCCGGGAGAAATTGTGTTGCGTGGCATCTCTGGCACACATGCCACAGATTTTCCATCATGGCCATAGGGCATACTTTCTTCATGCCTGCTCTAACTAGTCACATAATAACAGAAAGTTTCATGCCAATCAAACTCTTTTAGCTTTGCAACTGGATGCAGTTTTTGGACAGACACTTTCCCTGATCTTTGTATAGCCCACACATTATTGAACCAACAAAATTTCACAGAAGCTCCCTGGTCTGTGTTTGTTATAGGCTTCCAGCTGACCAGGAAAATAATAAATGGCCTGACAGTAGCTTGATGAATAAAATTCATCCAGTGAAACTTTTCACACTAGTATCAATCTGTAAATCAGTTGCAGTGACATGTTGAAAAGTTGGCAACCATATTTATGAAATTGTTCTTCAAACCATCTTCAAAACAACATTTAGTTTCCCATGTTCTTCTACACTTTCTGAAATACATTTGCATGTTGATGTTCAGGAGATCTTTGCATACAGTCTTCTTAACGTTCCCCAGAATGCACCTTATGTGGTATACACACATTTTCATCCTCTGTCTTTTGACGTGTGCCCACTCCCTTCTCTAATATCTATTTGGGAGCACCCTCAGCCAGCCTCATTTTTATGGTGGTGTTCTACTGTCTCCCTTTTCAATGCAAGCAATGAGACATCCCCCTCAGGAGCAGCACCTTGCAGAAGTGAAAGCAGATGTCCTTGGTCCCTCTCTCCAGATTCAACAGCACTGAGGCAGGAAGCCTCATACAGCATTTCTATGGACATATAGATTGGTTTTTCCTGGTGCCCTGTGTCCTGCTGTGGAGAGCATCATCACACCTTCCTACACTTCCTATAATCCATGTTTGAGAACTGGCAGGGCCTCTACCCCCACTGCTCTCCTTCCTTGCTCCAAGTGGCCTCGTGCTGATGTACATGCTTATTGATTTGTCTTGTTTTGCTGCTCCCTCCTGTGCTTCATAAATGTCAACTTTTTTCTCTTACAAAAGAAATTTTGTGGTAATGACTCTTTGTGCCACTTCTAAATCCCCAATTACATAAGGAGCAGCAGTACAAAGCCATCACCCTTTGGTGGAAATCTCTGCATAATCCCTTTTCCAGAGAAGCAGCCCGCCAGTGACATGCTTCTAACTCTTTGTTTGTTCCTTTGGATCAAATCTAACTGATTGCCGTGACTAATTAACTTTCACTTTCCTCAGGTCTCTGTTGTCTTAATTAATTTCACGAATACTTCATTCCAAGCTCCCAGCCAAAAGACACTGCAGTGGAAGGAATCAACAAGAAGCAAAAGCACAAGCCCTGGGTTCGTTGTGTCTGAAAGGGATTCATTTTAGGCCAGTGATTGGGGCCACCCTCATTCTCCAGGTCTGGAAGGACCATGACAACTTCCAGGTAGTTGACCATATTCCCTGACCTAGCCAGGCAGCTATCTCTGCAACCTAGGAAGGAATTAAAATAAAGTGAAATTTGAAGACCCCTCTTCCCATTACTTCCCTTAAAATGCAAACAGCAGCTTTAGAGACATGTTTTTGCATGTCATTGCATGAGAAAACATTAAATGTCACCTGCCCATCCAACACCACCACCCTGTCCAAAGGCTGCTCAGGCTTCCTCGCAGCTACTATTTATATAACAAAAAAAGTATCCATTAATTACTTCCATGCAATTAATGCCATTGCTTTCTTGTAATTGATGTCATTCATTACTTTTATGCAATTAGTTTGATCCCATAAATGGAAGAAAGTGAAGAAATATATGTGAAGACGGAGGCTTTCATGGCTGGCATCCATAGATTTTTGTGGGGTTTTTTGGGGGGCTACATGGCCATGTTCTAGAAGTTTAGTTCTTATGTTTCGCCAGCATCTGTGGCTGGCATCTTCAGAGATGCCAGCTACAGTTGCTGGCAAAACATCAGGAATAAACTCTTCTAGCCCGAAAATCCCACAATAATCTATGAAGAAATATGTATTTTGCATTTATTCTGTGTATGCCTGAGCGTGAGTGTGCATGAATCAGAGAGAGACAGAGCCTTGTACTTTCTGTCTGAGAGGTACAGGAGGATCATATTAAACCAAATCTTCACCATCTAGATAATCTCCAAAGTTGTTACCCTGCTTCTAGTAGTTCTGTTTTCCCTGACCTTGCCTGCAGCTCAAAGGACCCATGCCATCTTCTTCCATCAACTGCTACTCTCATTCATGTGACCAAACTGACCTGTGTCTGACTAACTGCTTCTTAGGGCACTAATAGCTTCAGAAAATGACAGCTGAATGTAGGTTCCTGCCCCATGTTGTCACTGCAGGAACTGCATCTAATCTGTACTTGGGAAACTCAAGCTACAGTAGAGCTTTGACAATAGCCCACCTTAATATGAATGAAACACCAGGCTGAATACTGCACAGAGAACACAGCAGCTGATAAAGCATGTAACATGTCTGTGTTGTGTTTCTGTGATATTTTTCAAACTATTTCATAAGGTTTTGTTCATTATGAACGCAGGAAACCTGTGTATTGTTGGAGTCTTTTTCAGCTCATGTAGGCAATGTCATTAACTCCAAAACACACAGAGCAGTGAACAAACATTTTAAAGACTTTGTCCAGCTTCATCTGATGCTAGCATAGCAAATTTCCATCATTTTCATTTTTTATTTGAATATTGTTTCCATGTTAGAGACTGGTCACTGCACCTTCTGCCTTCTCCTCTCTTGCACCCCATCCCCATTTTGTAGTTTGATATTTGAACTGAAAACAAGAGAAAATATGGCCCTTGAGGTCTCTTCCATCTCTATGATTCCATGATCCTTTGTCTTAACATGTTTGGGCATTATTATATCTTCTTCTCTCTACTGTAATTGCCTTTGGATAATCGTGCCTATGGCATCTAATATTTCAACATCTTTGCTCAATCTCAGTGAAGTTTTGCTCCTATGACCTGGTTTATCTTCAAGGCATGTAAATATCTCCCAACATGCAGCCAGAAAACATGGTCCAGGGCTACAGTGGTGTCCCAATGGATGTCCACTAGAGTACTAAAGATACTTACTATCACTTAGAATCAAAGAGTTGGAAATGACTCTCAAAGGCCACCTACTCCAAGTGGCTACTAGTGTAGGGATCCACAGTTAAAGAACATCCAAGAGACAGGTGTCCAATTTCTGTTTAAAAACTTCCAAAGAAGGAGAGTCCATTACTTTCAGAGGGTAGTCTATTCCACTGTTGAACTGCTTTTAGCAGCAGTAAGGCCTTCCTAAAGTTTCAGTGGAATCTCTTTTCTTGTAATTTAAATCCATTTTTTCAGGTCCTACCCTCTGGAGCATCGGGAAATAAGTTCACTCCATCTTCTACATGGCATTCCTTCAGAAAACTAAACACAGCTATTTGCACCTTTCATTCTTCTCTTCTCCAAGCAAAACATACCCGGCACTATCTTGCCTCATCATTTCAAATCATCAGTCAGGGCAACCAACTGCTTTGTCTAGGTCTTTAGTCAGATAAAAGCGAGTCTAAATAGTCCACTTCATCCAGAAGCACCTGCAATTGATTGGGCACCATTTTCTCATTGACCTTACCTAGGAATAGGATATGTGCAAATGAGTGATAATAGTCTAAAACTCTGGAAGTAAAGGTTAGTTCCTCTAGAATTAATCACACACAGCCCACTGGATTGCAGAGCTGCGAAAATTCGGAAGCAATCTGCAAAAGTTCTACAGGAAGGGTATGAAGGATTTTGTCAAAAGACTTACTGGAATTAAGATGTACCTGCATCTACAACTTCCCTCTGATCTACCAAGCTTGTAACTCTCTCTCTACAGTTATGTAAAAAAGAGATAATACTGATTTGGCATGACTTATTTTTGAGAAATTGAATGCTGTTAGTAATCACAGCATTCCTTTCTAAGGAAATAGATCAGGGGCTTCCCAGCAGACAATGAGCACTAATCAAGCAGGCATTAATCCTCCCACCTGGAGGCCTGCCATTAGCAACCAAACAATATATATGCAAATCACTCCTCCTTTCCCAGAATGACACAGTATATATATATATATATATATATATATATACCCCCAACTCTTTTCCAGGCAAGCATTCTCTGAAGATGCCAGCCACAGATGCTGGCGAAACATCAGGAAGAAAGCTCTTCTAGAACATGGCCACATAGCCCGAAAACGCCACAAAAAACTTAACAGTCAATGGTCATTAAAGCTGCATGGTGTAACTTGGCTACTGGGTATGTTGTTTTCAGCATGATACTGTTCTCTACTAAAGGGGACATAAGGCCTTTTGCTTTGGCCAAAGACCTTATGCCCACATTGATAAGTACTCAGTAAGCATTATTTAAGTGACATAGTTACTCCCGACTTTGCAAAGGATGCTAGAAAGGTGATATACTCTTAAGTAAAAATGGCAATAAAGGATGCACATTTCACTAGCAATACTTGGACTAGCATTCAGACCAAGTCTTACCAACGTGTCACAGAAGAATGGATTTCATTCAGTAATAAAGTTCTGATGAGGAGATGTACTGCCACTCTCCTCCACCCCGATATACACAACACTGAGAACATCTGTCACATAATCAAGGAAGTAGTACCTGTGTAGTCTACTTCGCTAAATTTAATAGACAGTGTAGTAAAAGCTACCTAAAAATGTTCATTTTTGGTAGATAAACCAACTCCATTGCCTAGGGCAGTGCCTGAACCTTGTTTGTGGAGTGTTTAAAGTTTGTTTGAAGATACCAAAGGCATACCTGTTCTGCATCAGAGGCTAAATATTCCATACAGATCAGGTGGGGACTGCCACTACACAAGTTTCCTTTGGATGTCTTCATATGCTAGAACAACATGTTGCACATGCTGGAGAGACTATGTGAGCAGACAGTCATGATTAATGAGTATGTTGTAGAGAAAGCAGTATATACCGTTTACATTTCATGAGGCTGGTGGACCCTGATCAAGGACATAGATATCCTGAAAGTTTTTGATGAATGCATCACCTTACTAAATGCAGACAAAGTACTCCTGTGCTTACGATTATTCAAGGTATCATTAAAAACACTTGTGCAATATTGTTCCAATGTGTGGAGCAAAACATGGATAATGACCCCACAGTTTCTTTGGCTAAGTACCATTTGAGTAGATCGAATCAGAAAACAAGCAGCGTAACGCAATAAAAAAAAACATAATGAAAGATGTAGGAGGATAATTCCTTGGGCCAAGATTCAAGGACAATTTGAAAGAAAACTTTAAGATACTGGAACTTCTGAGCACTACAGCAGTATATAATTTAAAAATCTGTAAGATATACAAGAAGGAACAATTTACCATGGGCCACAACGAACCATTGTTGTTTCTACATCATTGCATGGATTAACTGTAAAAGTGACCAGCGCCAAACTGAGAGGTAGCATGAGTCAGTCCAAAGAGAAAAGGTATAGTTACAGAGCTATTCTGGATGAGGGCATGAGCACTACTTGTACCCATTGCTTGCAAGTGAACGCAGAACATCTGGGCAAAACCATATGGTCAGCAATGGCAATTGTACAATCTCTGTGGATATGCTGGCAAGGCAGGAGTTGAGGAGAAACCATGTATAGCATTCACAGAATCTCTTTTATAGTTTTTTAAACACATCAATAAAATAAAAACGCAACAGAATAAAACCGCAGGTGAACATCAATAGAATAAAAAAGCAAAAGGCACTACTATTTACAATATTAATTATGGGTTCCTGTTCATACCCAGTAGTGTTCAAAGAAAAAAGGGGAATTAAGTGAAATCAAATATATGTAGAAGGCCACCACTTTTTAAAAATTAAATAAAAGCACAGTGATATATTTAGAAAGAGACATTTACCTGGTGGTTTAATAATGGAAACAAAAAAGAAAAAGAAGGCGTCTATAACTGAAACACTCAGTGGGTATCAAGATCATGCCCCTTCTCTAGCACCGACTTCTTGCACTTCAAATCTTGGTACGGAAATTAAGAAAGGACTGATTGATTCATATACAAAGAAGATGGGCTCAATTTTTTCCAGTACATCAATAACATTTTTCTACATGTCCAGTACTGACACATCAAGCCTGGCATCCTACTGTGGTAATCCATCTCTTAGGCAGACAAGAAACAACACGGTAATACTTCTGGATTCTTGGTGCATTGTATGCATTATCATGTGAATTAAAACTGGCTGTCTTTATCCATGAGGCCCCCACCTAACCTATTTTTACTAGGATGGACAACTAGTAATTGCTGCATAGCCTATTCTTAAACCTAAATTAAGTAACCTGGGAGAATCAATTTCTAACATCCTTACCCTAACAATGATATTAAGTGGCCAATATGTCCTACCCAATTTTCCATAATGCCCTTCAGACCAATATGTTCATCATCATCAGGCTCAGACAGAATGTCCCTATGAGTCATATGAGATATGCAAGAGAGAATCAGTGAGGTGGTTGGAGGAGACCCTGGCATGACATTTACCCCATGGGTATCCCTGGCTTGTTGTGATACTGATGTCATGGCCTGCTGTTCTTGACAAGCACAAGGCTTTCTTAAATTCCTTCTGGTCATTCACAAACATCTGACATTTTGTATCCTACATGGGGGGGGGGGGAAACCTCTCTTTAATTCACAGTTTACAAAGTTGGAAAACTGAGTTGCAGTATTATAGAGGTCTTGTCTACACTGATGGGGAAAAAATTGGTCTCACAGTTGCCATGAGCTGGGCACACAATATTTTGCAAGGAAGTTGTGTTGAACTCACAGGGAATGCAGTTGTTATTATTATTATTATTATTATTATTATTATTATTATTATTATTATTAACCTTTATTTATAAAGCGCTGTAAATTTACACAGCGCTGTACATACAGCCTTTTAGTTAGACGGTTCCCTGCCCGCAGGCTTACAATCTAAAAAGACATGACACAAAAGGAGAAGGGAGAGGTGGTGGGGAAGGGGATCAGGTCCAGCAGTTCTTCTCTACCTCCAAGGCCTGGACCAAGGCAGATGGAATGGAGGAAGGGCTTGGGTTCTTAATAGATGGTCAAAAGGAGAAGGGAATGACAGTAGGGAAGGGGGTTTAATTTAACAGTTTAACAGTTCAGAGAGCTTTAATCTGATTTCTAAAAAGATACCTTTTATCCAAACTTTTTCTAAAAATTGGGATTTTCCTGTGAGTGGCCAGCACTCTGAAGTAGCGTCAGTGTAGAGCCAGTGACGGGAGGGGTTTTTGGTGGGTGGGAATGGCTGGTCTAGCAAGCTTATTGTGTGTTGCCAATGCTTTTCTATGTTTAGCCATGAGATCAGTGATGAGGGGTTAGATTGGGCTAATCCCTCCTGTTTAATGTTTTTAATGTTTTTATTCTTCCCCTTCCCCTCATCATTCCTCACTCATGTGGAGATCTACAGTGTATGTATGGGAGAAGGGGAAGGGAGTGCATGAGAACTCCCCATGAGCGGGCAAGTGACTGATGGGGGAAGAAGGAATGCACATACTCCATTCACTAAAGTAAAAACAAAGATGATGCAATGTTGATTGGGTGGAGAGGACTATCACAGAGGGAAAGAGTGAAAACAGCAAAAACAAATGTGACACTCAGGTGAGGGAGAGGGAATGATTAGGCCAATCTAACTCTTCACTGCTGATCTCATGGCTGAACATTTTCATAACTAAAAGATGAATAAAATATAGTTTCATTTTTTCTTTCTCCATCATGTGTGTGTGTACGTGTGTGTGTGTGTACATTTAAAATTATCTCACTCACTCAGTGGGGCAGCAAAGGGGAAAGGAGAAAAGGGCAAACAAAAACAGGTATTGGTTAATGAGTTGATGCGTGCTGGGAAGGCAAAAAACAGTGGAGTGACAGGGGAAATGTGTTAGGCCAATGTCACTGCACTGTGTCTGTTAGTGTGTGGCATTAATGGGTTGTTATGGGTTCTTGCAGACCAAGAAGATGGGAGGAGAGGCTGATTTTTTTGGTCAGTGTAGACAAGCCCAGAAACACAGACTCATCAACTTGAAAGAGATGCCATAGATAATCTATTCCAATCTCTCGCCACTGCTATAGACCCATATAAGAGATGGCCAAACAGTTGCAAAACTGCAGCTGAAGTGCCTGGGAGCCTCCCATCGCTTCAGCCATTGGGCATGAGGTTGTGCATTATGGAGCTAGTGACATCCCCATGGAACCCAGAGGTTAGGTGTAAATACTGTCTTCCATGATATTGTCTCCCTCCCCCATGGAACTATTTCAACAATCTCAGTCAAGAGGTATGATGAAGACACTAATGAACATTTATGCGCCATCCAAGAATGCACAACCACAAGTAAAATAGTTACACTTGTGGAATTTTGCTCATGCAGCCATGAATTGAATACACCTGTTGCACAATGGCCAAAAAATACAACTAATGTACACGTGTACATGCCAACAACAAGGGAACATACATGTGTGCATGACAACAACAAAATTCTGGTAGTTACCTTTTAAACTAGAGGTGCCATGGACTGAATTTGGAACCCTGCATGTGTACTTCTTTCTGGGTGCTGTAGGGCCAACTATAATTCAATATTGCAAACACAATCACAATTTAAGTTCCAGTATATTTAACAACAATACAACAATTTATACATTTAATTAGACACACATGCACTGTCCCCAAAGTTCCAAGCATCCAATGAGTTGCCAGAGCAGGACTTGATTATCCTAAATGAAAAACAAAAAACAAAATTGAAGCAAATACAATATAGAAATTAAACTACAAAGACTATAGCCTATGCAAACTGGGCTTATCCTGCAGTTTTTTAAGAATGGGATTTTCCTGTTCTTGAAAAGCTACAGGATAAGCCCAAGTTGCATACAGCCTGCTTACAGGCTGCCTACAGCCCAACCAGGGGACAGTGTGGTAAGATCTGTCATTGATAAACACGTGTCTATCCTGTTGGGGATATTCACATGTGTGTCGCATGCAACAATCTCCGAAGTGTTGTAAGCACATGTTGGTGGGAGTGGAAAGAAAAGAGAGATGAAGGTGAGTGAGAAACTTAATTGAAGAGGTGGTAAAATCACATGCTTTGGGAAAACCTTTCCCAACCTGACAATTCCTATATGTGCTGGATTCCAAGTATTTCCAGACACCAATCATATTATTGGTTTTAAGGTCCACCTGGGAAAACTCCTGGTCTGAGGCAGGCAACTTTAAAAGGACAAAAAGAAACTTTTTGGAAGAGCCAATAGCAAACTGTACTTTAAGGGTGAACAGTAACTACCTTCATGCCATTCTATGTAAATCCTGTGGTGTCCCCTAAATTAAGGTTTCAAGAACATGTTAATAAATGACAGCTCAACTTATTAAATGGTTTCAATTATTAGTGTTGATGGCAATGAATTAATTTCCCCTTATCTAATGTTTAACATTATCAAATTAATTTTCAAACCTAATGTTCCAAGCTCTGCCTTTGACTACGTTTGCATATAGTTATGTGCCACAAACTCAAGAGACTCTTCTTGTCAAGGCACAATCCCAGGATATTGTGGTATTTGTTATTGTATGTTGTTCTTTGAGTTTTTAAAATATCCCAATGAGGTTTCTGTTATTCTGAATAATTTTCTTGCAATTCTCTGCAACCTCTTAATTCCACTTTCAGATGGACTTCTTTTTAATTCCAAAATATATCAGGACTATATGTTCCATTCTTTTTTACTTCCCTTTTTATTTTTTTAAGTTAAAGGGCTGTAGTGCATCAGTGAAATGGCACTTTTGCACTATAAAGTTTAAAAAAGAAGAACACAGAGAGGATGAAATTGTGCTCTAAATTATAGGACTACCTCAGTGATCCACATCCCAATTTTTAAAAAACTGGAAGAGTGCAGATGTAAGAAATATACACAGCTCTTAAAAGAATGGAAGAAATGCACCTAGAGGCAACAGCAATTGGCAAAACATGAGTTATATTGCAAGAACTCATATTTCTTTAGATTAATCTGGAGGAGCCCATGATGTACTTAACAGCAAGGCACTATGTTGTCCTCCCTTTTCAGGACTTTTGTCCATTCTTGCACTGTGGGAAAATATAAAACTTGTGGTAGCTAACAGGAAGAGAATCAACTCACTTGAGATGTGGTACTGAAAGAGAGTTTTCTAGATATGATGGACTGCTAAAAATGGTGGGGTCATTTTTGAAAAATACTGTTGATGCATCATTATTATACATCCCCATGGTTTTTTGGGGGGTGCTCTGGTAGGTGTAAAAGCAACTCATGGTTTAAATTATAATGGGCCTACAAGTCTCACACCCTTCTTGAGCAGCTTTTACACCCCCAGAGAGTCCCACCCCATCATTTGAAAGCCACTTTCACATATCTGTTTAATGGTTGCTCATCCCTACTGATGAAAACAGATGCTCCTGGCAGAAGTGAGAGGTTGTCCTCACCTTGGGACCACAGAGATTGTAAGTTAAAACAATGTACAGTACAAAACAAACAGTCCTGATAAAATCTTTAAAACAATTTAAAACACATTTAAAACATTAAGATAAAAGTATAGCACACCCTATTAAAAGACCCTTCTGCCACACACAGTTAAAAACTATTACTGTATTAGCTGCCTTCGTGTGGTGTGACCCTGTGAATCAGAAACCTGTAGCTTGCATCCATTATTCCAGGTCCTATTCTCTGGAGCAGTATCAGAAACCTCCCAGACCCCTTTTCCTTAACTGCTCTGCTCAGGTCCTGCAGACTCAGGTCTGTGGCCTCCGTGATTGAGCCTTGCCATCTGGTGTGCAGCCATCCTCTTTCTACTACCTTTTATCTTTCCTAGCATTATTGTCTTTTCTGATGAGTTTTGCCTTCTCATTATGTGGCTGAAGTTTAGAAATCTTGAGGCTGAACAAACCACCTCTAAGGGGTGCCCTGTAGCCACCCCTTTCTGCACTGGATTGGGACCATGGCAACTGCATGCTGCAACCCCGATCTGGCCTTTATGTGGCACAAAAAGGAGTCACAAAAGCAGCTCCTTTTTGCACTGTGGAAAGGGCACCAAAGCCACCAGCACCACAGCTTTTCAGTGTCAGATGAGTGCCGTGATGCCACCCAGCATGAGGTGGGGCATGTGGCATCACGTCAGCATGAGGGCGGAGTTGGGGCATGCATCGTGAAGACACACTCCCTCAGAATGTAGTGGAGTTTCCTTCCTTAGACATCTTTAAGCAGAGGCTGGATGGCCATGTGTCGGGGATGCTTTGATTGAGAGTTTCTGCATGGCAGGGGGTTAGACTAGATGGCCCTTGTGGTCTCTTCCAACTCTATGATTCTATGATTCATTCCTTGTTCCACAATAAGAAAAGAAGCAAGCACACGGGCATATGTATAGTTGGTTTCACAACATTGGTATTCAGCAGAAGAATGGTATAGTGCAGTCAGCAGGTAACTACTTGAGTATAGATGTGCACTATGCAAACATGATTTAGGATCCTGGCCACAACTCTTAACAGTTACACTATTCTCTGCACTCAAATTAACCTAAACATTTTTTAAAAATCTTATAACCTTGTACTCTGAGGCTGATGAAATAAAGCCATATTTCTGATACTGTATTTGTTGTCACTGTCTGTTTCATTTGACACATGTGAAATGTTTGTAGCAACAGTTCGGGTATGGTGAATAGTCATATGATCATTAAAGAAGACCAACATCTACTCTGACAGCCTGATCTTGTTGGTTGACTGTGCCTAAGCCCTTAAACCTCCACTCCCTCACCCACCACTTGTCATCCTAGATGATATAGCCAAGAGCTCAACCTCTGTATGTCATTATGACAGACACAGAAACAGATTGGACAGAAATCTTTGGCAAAGTTTTCTTGCCGGAATAGATGCTGCTGAACCAGCTATAGAATTATTCTAGGACAGGCCCCAGATTATTGAGCCATTCTTGGGTGATAGTATGGTCAGGTACAACTAAGCATGTGGGGTTCCTTGGCCCAGATTGCTACATATATGTGAGGAGGTTAAAGTACAAAAAGAAAAGCCTTTGTATGCAATGATAGAGACTTTTTTCTCTTGTATTGTTTTAGTATTTGTGTGGGTTATTAGACATAGGAAAATTGAGGGGAAATCAATTAATTATCCAAGAACCCAACACTGTGAATAATATACTAAATGATTGCAAAGGAGTGCATTCAACCTCAGTCACAAAAAATATTAAACAATACTATATATTATACAATGAAAATATATTATATTGTAATATAATACAATATACAATTGTAATATAATGCAGTGTTTTGTAATAATAGAATAGAAACCATTCCTGAATATAATCAAGAGATAAAGTTTAACCCCAGCAAAGTCTATCAATAAGGAAGAAAAAACCAGATAATGCCCATAAAACTGCTAGAGCTCATTCATCAGACTCCTGTAAACAAACAATTTATTGTCCTTTCTACCTCAAAATCTGCATGGACCACTTTTGAATTGACATCTCCTATAATGACAAGTCAATGTATTGAACTGTTTCTGGAAAATATGAGTTGTGGATGCTATTCCTCCATCACCATATCTGGATACAATGACAGAATGTGATTTTAACCAGTCCACCTTTAACAGGGGCCCTATAATATAAAAAAAAATTCTCAAATTACAAACAACATATCATAGAAATAACAGCTGTAAAGGAAAGAATATTAACACCACAAATCAAGAGAATATTTGTGCTGTCTTGAACCACCATGTTTGAGCAAATACTGAAAACAGAAAGAGCTAGGGCCAGCTGAATCTCATCAAGAAGAGTATGCCATAAAATGGGGGCCATCACAGAGAATAGACTGTCCTTACCAGTTCCCTCCAATGCCTCATATTGTCATGGAAGCCAGAGCAATAAGCCTATGCTCAGATAGTGAAAAGAGCATAGTATCAGCCTACTACATCTACTGCACCAATCAGAACAATCAGGAATGTTATCATATTCTTCAGGGCTAGCCTGAAGAAGAAGATCCCTCCCTCTGGTCCATCTGCCTTGGTCCAGGCCTCAGAGGGAGAGAAGAGTGCTGGACCTGATCCCCTCCCCCTCACCATTCCCTTCTCCTTTTGTGTCGTAGACTGTAAGCCTGAGGGCAGGGAACCATCTATTATCCCTTCTGTTGTAAACCACTCGGATTCCCAGTGATTGGGTGGTATATAAATAAAACCTATTATTATTATTATTATTATTATTATTATTATTATTATTATTCTCTTCCAGGCTCTGCACCTCACCAGTCCGATCCCAAACTCTAGCCAACCATGGTGGTAGAATTCAAAGATATAGCTGTCTTAGTCTGTAGAATCAGTATTTGGAGAGATCTTGAAGCATCTTTGAGACTAACTGAAAGAAAGAAATCGGCAGTATGAGCTTTTGTAGATTTCAGTCTACTTCCTCAGATGAAAAGGCCTCTACCTCCTTATAATCCTTCTCCCAAAATCTTTACATTGATTAATCCAGATATAAGTATCAGATTAGAAATCATAGAATAATAGAGTTGGAAGAGACCACAAGGGCCATCCAGTCCAACCCGCTGCCATGCAGGAAATCCAAATCAAAGCATCCCCGACATATGGCCATCCAGGCTCTGTTTAAAGACCTCCAAGGAGGAAGATTCCACTACACTCCGAGGGAGTGTGTTCCACTGTCGAACAGCCCTTACCGTCAGGAAGTTCCTCCTAATGTTGAGGTGGAATCTCTTTTGCTGTAGCTTGCATCCATTGTTCCGGGTCCTATTCTCTGGAGCAGCAGAAAACAAGCTTGCTCCCTCCTCAATATGACATCCCTTCAAATATTTAAACAGGGCTGTCATATCACCTCTTAACCTTCTCTTCTCCTGGCTAAACATCCCCAGCTCCCTAAGTCGTTCCGCATAGCGCATGGCTTCCAGACCCTTCACCATTTTAGTTGCTCTCCTTTGGACATGCTCCATTGTCTCCACATCCTTTTTAAATTATGGTGCTCAGAACTGGACACAATATTCCAGGTGGGTCCTGACCAGAGCAGAATATAGTGGTACTATTACTTCCCTTGACTAGACACTATACTTTTATTGATGCAGCCTAAAATTGCATTGGCCGTTCTAGATGCTGCGTTGCACTGTTGACTCATGTTCAACTTGTGGTCTACTTGGATTCCCAGATCCCTTTCCCATGTTTCATTCAGCCAGGTGTCTCCTATCCTATATCTGTGCATTTCATTTTTCTGCCCTAAGTGCAGTACCTTACATTTCTCCGTGTTGAATTTCATTTTGTCAGCTTTGGCCCAGCTTTCTAGTCTATTCAGGTCATCTTGAATTTTGATCCTGTCCTCTGGGGTATTAGCTACTCCCCCTAGTTTGGTGTCATCTGCAAATTTGATAAGTTTGCCCCCAATTTTGTCCTCCAAGTCATTGATAAAGATGACTATCCAATAACATCTGAAGAAATATCTGAGGCCATTAGAAAATTTAAAGTGCAAAAAGCTCCGGGTCCAGATGGTCTCCCAGCCATTTATTATAAGAAGTTGGAAGATATATTAATAAACCCTTTAAAAGAAACCATGAATGACATTTATTTAAATGGGATACATGATTCATGGAAAAGAGCTTATGTATCTTTAATCCCTAAAGTGAAATGTGAAAAACAAGAGACTAGAAATTTTAGACCAATTTCTCTGACTAATACGGATTATAAAATTTTCACCAGATTAAAGACATTCACAGATTAAAGACATTCACAAGTACAATAATAAAAGATGATCAAAACGGTTTTATACCAGGTAGACAAATACAAGACAATATTATTATTATTGTTGTTATTATTATTATTATTATTATTATTATTATTATTAAGACAGTGCTAAATTTAATAGAGTATTATGAACAACATAATGAGTGTAAGTTTGCTATGATTATGGTTGATGCCGAAAAAGTATTTGACAGAGTGGATTGGATCTTTATGTTAGAAGTACTTAAAAAGATGGAGATGGGAGAAATGTTTATAAAATGGATATTTGCAATCTATAAAGAGCAAAAAGCTCAGATCCTTATTAACCAAGATATAATGGAGTGTATTTCAATTGAAAGAGGGACTAGACAGGGGTGCCCATTGTCACCCATGCTATTTATTTTGGTGTTAGAGGTACTTAACAATAAGCTAAGAAGTGATGGTGAGATAGATAGTGCATGAATCAATAAGTTAAACATTAAACTTAAAGCGTTTGCAGACGATTTAATATTTTTTCTGGAAGACCCAAGAAAATCTATAGAACATCTGATAAAGGTGATTCAAGATTATGGAAATGTCTCAGGCTTTAAAATTAATGTTAATAAAACCTCAATCTTAACTAAAAATATGACGGAGGTGGAAAATCAAGAACTTGGTAAAATCTCAGGATTTAAAATAGAAAAAAGGCTAAATACCCGGGAATATACCTTACAAAAAGAAATATTGACTTATATGAAAATAATTATGAGAAACTGTGGAGGGAAGTGAAAAAAGATTTGGTGCAATGGTCAAAGAAGCAATTTTCTTTATTAGGAAGGATGGAAATTTTGAAAATGAGCATTCTGACTAGGTTCATGTATTTATTTCAAAATCTACCTATTCTAAAGAAAGAATCCTGTTTTGGAAAAGGGCAAAAACCTTTAGCAAATTTTAATTGGCAAGGTAAAAAGGCTAGGATTGGTTGGAAATTGTTAACGGAAGAAAAGAAAAAAGGCGGTTGTGGTTTACCTAATTTAAAGTTGCATTATTATGCGGTCTGTTTACAGTGGATTGAAGAATGGATATTATTAAGAAATGATAAGTTGTTGGAAATGGAAAGCACAAAAATGAGGTTTGGATATCACGCCTTCTTATGGTATGACAAAATTAAAGCTAATACAGATTTTTGCCATCACTTTATAAAAAAATTCATTGTTTATGGGTTAAAGTTAAAAAAATTTTATAGTCAGATATCATCATGGGTCTCTCTCTATTCAAGAAGCTTTCTATAGAAGAACAAAAATGGAGGGTCAGAAATGGTTAACATACAGGGACCTTTTAACAACAGAAAAAAATTCTTTAATAATGAAACCTAGCAATGAGAAAGAGAAGAAGATTAATAAGAATTGGTTTCTGTTTAGACAAATTTTTTAAAGATATAAAATTGTTTTTTAAAAAAAGAGCATGGTCTTACAGATAAGAAAAATGAACTGGATCCTATAATCTTGGATGATAAAAGGGGACATATTTCAAAATATTACGAATTACTGAAGCAAAGGAATTTGGAACAGGAAAGTATGAAGCATTGTATGATAAAATGGGCCCAGGACACAAAAAATACGATAGAAATTGACCTATGGAAAAAATCTTGGCGAGATACTAATTCTTTCACGCTTTGTCAAAATTATAAAGAAAATTATATTAAAATGATGTATCGCTGGTATATATCCCCAGATAAACTAAGCAAAATGCACAAGAATGGAAGCGGTAGTTGTTGGAAATGCTGTAAACAAAGAGGAACTTTTTACCACCTTTGGTGGAAGTGTACAGAAGCGGGGAAATATTGGTGGGAAATACACACTTTGATGTCAAACTTGTTAGGAATAACATTACCATTTAGTCCTTTATTATTTTTATTAAATATGACAGGATTATTAGGAAAAAAAAGTGGAAAAAATATAGACGTATTATTTTATACATGGTTACAATAGCTAGAATTGTTTATGCTAGTTACTGGAAACAGAAAAGAATTCAAACAGAAGAAGAGTGGATAAAAAAATTAAAAGAAGCAATGGATATATTGACTGCATCGCTAAAGGATCTGGATAAGGAAAAGACAGAAAGGGAATGGGAAGGCCTAAAAAATTTTGAAGTAAAAAACTAATTAAGAAGTAAAAAACTTTTTATTTGAAGATGTATACCTAGGAGATATGATATGGTTAGTAATGTAAAATATGCATTTACTTTGAGGAAGCCACTATACATATTTACATATAGATTTACATAGTTGTTAATTTGTATGTTTATTTTGTTTTGTGGT
Source organism: Sceloporus undulatus (assembly GCF_019175285.1). Lineage (NCBI taxonomy): Eukaryota > Metazoa > Chordata > Lepidosauria > Squamata > Phrynosomatidae > Sceloporus > Sceloporus undulatus. The sequence goes on along the minus strand of NC_056525.1, from coordinate 133,576,155 downwards.
TTGGTATTGAAACCAATGTTTCATGTGTGTTTGTTTATATGCTTGCAGTGTTTGTAATGTGATGTCTGTTATTAATAAAATTTAAAGAAAGAAAGAAAGAAAGAAAGAAAGAAAGAAAGAAAGAAAGAAAAGGAGCCATTGTTGAGCACCCTTTGGCTTCAGCCAGTCAACCAATTACAAATCCATGTAACAGTTGCCTTGTCTAGCCCACATTTTACAAGCTTGTTTGCAAAAATGTCATGGGAAGCCTTGTCAAAGGCCTTACTGAAATCAAGATATACTATATCCACAGCATTCCCTTCATCTACCAAGCTGGTAATTTTATCAAAGAAAGAGATAAGATTTGTCTGGCATGACTTGTCATGTTGACCTTTTTGTGATTAGGCATGCCTGTCTAAGATGTTCACAGACTCTCTGTTTAATGATCTGCTTCCAGCCTGTGCCATGCCTGGTCTGGAAGAGAGACAGTTAAGAGGTGATATGATAGCCCTGCTTAAACATATGTCATACTGAGGATGGAGCAAGCTTGTTTTCTGCTGCTCCAGAGAATAGGACCTGGAACAATGGATGAAACTACAGGAAAAGAGATTCCACCTCTATATTACAAGGGACTTCCTGACAGTAAGAGCTGTACTAGAGTGGAACACTCTTTCCTTGGAATGTGGTGGAGTCTCCTTGTTTGAAGGTCTTTAAACAGAGGCTGGATGGCCCTCTGTCAGGGGTGTTTTGACTGTGAGTTCTTGCATGGCAGGGGGTTGGACTGGATGGCCCTTAAGGTCTCTACCATCTCTATCATTCTATGAATATAGTTTATTCATGGCATCCAAGACAACCATAAGGCTATCTCACTTTGTAATTGGTCTGACACATAGAAGAGAGCAAATTCTCAATCTGACCTTTTTCTCAGATGGTTGTCAATCTACGGAGAGGACGAAGTCATTCCATTATCACGGACAGATCATTTGGTGGTGACATTTGTTCTTAATGTGCCAATCCCTCCTTGCAGAGATGTTGTGCCCTTGAAATGATGTGCTTCCAGAGACTTATGGATGAATTCAGGTGATGGATTCTTGAATGCTCTGAGAGACTTTCCAGTAGCCAGAGCTGATAATTCTGTATAATTTTGTGTGGAATGATGAGATGTGACAGCTCCCTAGTTTACAGCTCCTTAGTTTACATATACTAACCATCAGTGATGGGTTGATTATCATAACAAGACATGGGCTCTTTTCCTTCTTCTTTTTTGCCACCACAGAAGAGAACAGTCAGGAAAAGCCAGAAAGTTGTGATTTGAAGTTCTGTCTACTAGATGCACATTTAGGAAAGATGTCATATGCACATAGAAGTGTGCAAGGAGGAGTATCTGGGGATACTTTCCAAAATGTACCCAGAGGACTTCTACAAAAACTCTGCAGGACAGAGAGCCCTGACAATACTACTCTTGATGACAAAATGCCCCTTATTCCAGCTCTCACAGGCATACCCAATAACCACTGATATGGCTTTCTTAAAATTAGATCATCATAATCAGTTCATAGACTGGGAAGTCCCTAAGTGTTTAGAAGCACCATATTGTATTGTGTTAGGAGAACTATAGAACAATATTATTTTCCCTTTCTCTCCTTGCTACACTCTCTCCCCCACCCTACTTTCTTTCTCTCCCTCCCACACACCAAATAAGCTAAATATCACTGTGAAGTGCACCCCTAAAATGCTGGCATTCAGGCCTTCATAGGAGGGCTAAAAGTGAAGAGGAGAAACGGGTGTGCATGCAAGCACTGCCTCTTTTCCCTCAGTCTCCAACCTTCCTGTGTTGAGCTAAAAAGTCTGCCAGGGGCTTCCATTATATTTTCTTGAAAGCATTTAGAAGCTCTCACATGTGGCTTCTGGTGAATTTAGGATAGCATTTCTATGCATATTGACCCCATTTTACCTCACTGGAATAACATGTGGTTCAGAACAGTTACCCTTAAGATTCCAGCTTTCCAAATGATGCAGTGTAACCCTTGACTCAAAGACTGCACACAAAAATGTGTATCTTTGGGGAAGGTGTGTACAAAATCCATATCAAAACTGCATGCTAAAGAAATCTGTCTACACAATAAATGGGAATTTGTAGGGGGTGGGTATATAAAAAGGTACAAACCTGGATGTAACAGACCTATGACCAAATACATGCAAAACTGGCACATATTAAATAAGGACTGTTTCGTGTTATTGCTTATTTTGATAGAAAATTAATTTGATTTGCATTTTAATATAAATTTACATAATTTACACTTCCAGAAAGTGTGAAACAAGACATAGTTACAATTCTGTTTTCACATAACTCTGAATTTTGTAATGCAGTTCTCTAATTAAAATGTATAGTACAATGTGCATATAGTGTGGCATAGTGGTTTGAGCACCGAACTATTTGGACATTAGGGTTCAAATCCCTGCTTGGCCATGGAATCCCACTGGCTCACCTTGGGCAAATCACACACTCTCAGACTCAGAAAACCCTATGATAAGTTTGCCTTGGGTTGCCTTAAATCCAAAACAAATAATGTACAAAATACATCATATTAGAAAAATTCATATATTGTGAGAAATGTTCACAAATTATACATTAGAAATTGTAATTAAATATATTGGTATTTGAACCTCAAAACACAGAAATGGGATGACACCAAGTTAAGATGAAACTTGGATAAACAGAAGCTGAACAAAATCAAGACTGACAGATTTGGTCAAGGGAATAAACTCAATAAGCAAACATTTTATTTTTTAAAAAATGGAAAGTCAGATGTTTGAGGGGCGGTGAGATGGCAGTATTTAGTATATTGCCACAGAAGTGGAAAGGCATTGTTAGCCATGGGGGGGGGGGGGGGGGGTTAAAGTGTCAAGAACAGAAAATCATCACCGTATCAGAAAAGGAGCAGCAGCTGTTTTTAAAACTGGTCCAAGGGTTGAATGTGATTTTCTGGACTTGTATAGAAAGTGTTGTTACATTTATAAGTAAGGTATAGTTATGTATGCTCTGTATAAGAGATTTTATAAGGTAAGGATCTGTAACGGATGAAAAAATGGAATGTGGAGAGTGCATGGTGCTTGGTAGAATATCTGAAGGGAGTTTGAAAAGGCTGGTGTGTGGTAATTGGTCAGAGCTAAGAAGAGTCTGTCAAGATTAGGGATTAGTTAGTGGAGTTTAGGAGTTTCATTGGTTAAGAGAGTTATGTCCTGAACAAACAGTCTGAAAAAGCCGGCTTCCGCGCAACTTAGGGGCATCGCCATTAGATAACACACACTCCCAAGAAGCAAGGAAGACACATTGAAGCGGATCTTTTCCCTCGGGACCACAGTATGTGCTTAGCATATCCCATGGTATCTTGGCCAAGGGTGGCTTCAAGCTACTCCTTCATGGCTGTTTTGGCCCTTAATCAGAGTCAGAGATAGAGGAGAGTTAGAGTCATGGTTAAGGTTAGTTAAGACATGAATAAGAGAGATAGGAGTGGACAGATATGTCTTGTGATGGTTCCTAGTTCCTCTACCAAGTAGAGATCTAAGACTATATGCACCTTTGGTATCAGTTTCCCAACATCCCCTCATAAAACTGCCTAACTGCCATGCAATACGTGACCATCCGGCCTATTCCTCATGGTGGCAGCCCCCCCTATTCTCAAAGTGACTGTCTATCTATATCTCTACTTCCTCTCTCTATATGTGTATCTATATCTTCCCTATTTGTGGGTGAGAACCTATTCCCTGACCCCCACTCTGCGGTTTATCTATCTATCTCCCTAACTATCTATCTATCTATATCATCTATCTCTACAAACCTCATGGCAGAATACACCCTGAATGACTGACTGAAGGTGGATTCTGACATGTCTTAGAGTTAGTGTTAGGATTTGTATGTATTACATAATTAATCTGTAGTGTTATATTCCATTTCTGTTTAATAAATCATTATTTTTGCACTATGCATTTGAGCCTCTAAGAATACTACATATTGAGTTCAAACACAGTGTCTGTGGTGGCAGCAATTACAGTAATACAGGGTGGTGGTGTCTTGTGGGGGGATAAGGTGAATAAAGTCACACATGAACCAGAAGAACATCTAGGAGGTTCCCCTAGTTGGTGGGAACAGTTGTAGTAGAAAGTCCACAGGTTGGAGACAGAGACAGTTGGGATAGGTAGAAGTCCTCACATTTGGTGGCAGTGGAATGATCAGTGAAAAGTAATCACATATTGTGCCCATGGCAGAGAGAGAGTGGAAAACAATGCTGGGACACATCTTTTATTTCCCTTAAAATAGCTTAAAGTATGGTGTGTAGAACATTACAACATGACAACGTTGTTCAAAGACAGACAAATGAGGAAATATCATGATGGAGAACATCAAGTTCTACCGCTGTCTGATGTGGAAGGAGAAGCATCTTTTCTGCCCTATCTTTGCAAGTACACCTGGATTCCCTGCTGATTCATTTATTCTCCCAGGACACTTCCCTCCATGTATACAGTGCCTCCACCTTCTTCTGTGGGAAAAAAAAAGGGGGGGGCTTGCCTAATCCTACCTACTCTACAACTGGAAGATTTGAATGGCTGGAGTATGTCTGTGACAGTGATGAGAAGCACACGTTGCAAGTATATGAAAGGTGGCAGGGCGTACAGCAGACAGACAGACAGACAAGGTGCAGCTTAGGGGTGCTGGAGAGGGATTCAACAGTTGGATCCTGCCACCTGAGATAGTTACTTCATCCTTCCTTGCGGCTAACCCCGGAGAATATGGTGGCCCTCAGAGATGTTGCCCCATCATTCTGCCAAGGTAAACAGCAGCCCTCAAAATCTAAGAATCACCTCACAGAACTGTTGTACTTAACCATCCCATACCCAACAAAAAAAGCAAATAAGCAAAATTATTTGGATGGTCCCTGCTTGAGACAGATGATAATGAGGCCAAGAAATCCTGAACCATGCTATATTGGGGAATTTCAGGGATACTATAAAAATCCTCAACAAACCAAGGAAATTGCAAGACAACAAAGTCCATCAGTCTACACAAGGGATCATTAGGTAGTTGGGTGGATCCACCGCTAGGAACAAATCAGGTAAAAACCAGGTAAAAGCTGGCTAAGGAGATAGAAAAATAGTGATCTACCATAATTCCTCTTCCCTATCTATCTGGTCTACACTAATACTGTGACTGCTGATTCAACTATCTAGAATAAGTTCACCCAGCTGCCCACCCACACTATTTCCAGATAGGTCTCAATGATGCATGCCAAGTTGGCTCTTGCAGTGGTCTTACATTTACTGACCTGGTATTCAACAGCAGAACTTTAAGACCAGGAGGGATGTTGCCATGACAACTGGGATACCACTGGCTCAAATGAGCTGAAAGGAAAAACAGCAATCACATTTTATTTTCTTATTTATTACAATATTTATATCTCACCCTAGGTAAGATTTCAGGGAACCTTATTTAAAAAATCAATTTAAAATAATAATAATAATAATAATAATAATAATAATAATAATAATAATAATAATAATAATAATAAT
>NC_056525.1:133498702-133570598 GCF_019175285.1 Sceloporus undulatus | reverse complement strand
TTTAAAATATTAAAATACATTAAACAGATTATCAATTAAAAACCAGACAATAGTGCAATCATAGCACATGTACAGCCTGGATAAAATAATTAGGCCCAAAGGCTTTAATCAAAAAGCCATGTTTTGACTTGACACTGAAATGATACCAATGTTGGCACCAATCAGGCTTCTATGAGGAAGGCATTCCACAACTGAGTTGCCATCACAGAGAAGAGTGCTCCTCCAAAAGATTTCAATTTTTAGGTAGGCAGATAGATAGATAGATAGATAGATAGATAGATAGATAGATAGATAGAGAGAGAGAGAGAGACAGACAGACAGACAGACAGACAGAGATATAGATAGATAGAGGTGCTCCCTCAGAACCTTTGTGCATCAAAGAGTCCAGTGTGTTGAAACAGCAGAGAACCTTTTTGAATACACATAGTCAGAAATTCACCAGTCAACATTTAAGCCAGAACTGCCCCGCAACAGCCAAGCAATACATTAACACCCTAAAAAATCCAGTCCGAAACTCCATTGGGGACCAAAACGAGCACCCACCTCCCATTCCCAAAGCTTATTCCCTCCTACTAGCCAGCCCTACTTCTAAACTTTCTCACCAACTCTATCTCTTTCAGACTCAGGCATTTCCACCTACACTCTCTGTTGCTACCAGACACCAACCCATTGCATCCCACATCTCACACACTGCAAAACATATCGTTCCCCAAACGATCTTAGCCACCTGCACATATCTCATCCGCCCATGCCAACTTTCCCATAAGCCTCAGCAACTATTAGCCTACCCATCAGCCCCATTCAAGCACGCATATAATATAGTTCATTATTTGAAGAAAAATAAAGAATACAACCACAAAACAATGTGAAGTCGAAGGCTGGCATCCATAGTTTTTTGTGGGTTTTTCAGGCTATGTGGCCATATTCTAGAAGAGTTTCTTCCTGATGTTTCACCAGCATCTGTGGCTGGCATCTTCAGAGACTCTGAAGATGCCAGCCACAGATGTTGGCAAAAACATCAGGAAGAAACTCTTCTAGAACATAGCCACATAGCCCGAAAAACCCACAAAAAAATAACCACAAAACAGTTCCCCCTCTATTGAACACATCATCAGAACTCTGACATAATCCATGCATGAATGGTTCTGACAAGTATCAATGTCCCAAACCTTTTAGGGCTTTAAATTATATCATTAGCACCTTAGATTAAAACCAGAAGTATATTGACAGCCAGTAGCACTCCAGACAGCAATCTTCTTGTTGTTGTTAAGTACCATCAAGCCAACTGCAGTTTACGGTCCAACTCCATCACGCCTAGCCTGAAGAAAAAGAGCCCTCCCTCCAGTACATCTGACATCATCCAGCCTGGGATGGAGTGAACAGGCAGGCCCACCTCCATCAGGGCTAGGCAGACCAAGAAGAAGGGACCTCCAGTCCATCTGCCATGGTCCAGGTCTCAGAGGGAGTTAAGAACCACTGGACTTGATCCCCTTCCCCATCACCATTACCTTCTCCTTTTGTGCCATGTCATTTTAGATTATAAACCTGAAGGCAGAGAACCATCTGAATAACTTTTTGTGCCATGTCATTTTAGATTATAAACCTGAAGGCAGAGAACCATCTGAATAACTATCTGTAAGCCACTCTGAGAGCCTTTAGGGCTGAAGAACAAATACTGTAAAATAAATAAAGAAAGAAAGAAAGAAAGAAAGAAAGAAAGAAAGAAAGTCAATTAGGCTTAATAGAGAAAATCTATTTTTCACTTTATCTTTCAAATCTGTTGTGATGTTTGTCAGATCATACTTCATAATGGTGACTGATTTTGTGTTCTTCTTCACTTTTATGCTAATTTTGGATACTAGTAGTTCATGGTCTGTGCTACAGCCTGCACCTGGTCTCCTTTTTGTCACAAGAATAAACCTTCTCCATCTTCTGCTTCTACAAACCTTCAAAGTCAGTGCTGGAGCAAGTGGGCTTCTTTGTGATAGTGATAGATACGGATGATGGCAGCTCTTCCTTCCTGTGCTCTTACTCCCCATAATCTGTACTGATGCTGCACTGAGTTCCCAGGCATAGAAAGCATGCCATGTCAGTGCATCAGGTTAGACACAGAAATCACATAACCCAGCTCTCACCTGAGTAACCCCAGTTCTTCCCACCAATCCTTTCCTCTCATGGTGGGATGCACTATGTTACCAGACATCATCATCATCATCATCATCATCATCATCATCACCACAGTACATTTCTTACTCTCCTTTCTCCATAGATCAAAGTGGGGAACAAAAGATTAAAATACAGTAACAGATAGACTCCAGCTAAAAACACAGAACATCAATTAAAAATATATAACCAGAACATCAGTTAAAAGCACATACATATTAAAACAATCAATCCATAATTCAAAAACTCATAATTTAAAAATCATCTGAATAGGCCTGTTGGAATAAATTAGTCTTTAGTGCTGTTTTAAAGTTAGTCAGCATATCCAGTTATCAAATCTCTTCCAGCAGCTCATTCCACAATTTTGGGACAACTGAGGAACAAGCCTTCTGGGCCACAGTTTGTCAGGCTAATTCTGGCTGACTGAAGTAAATGTGCCCCCAGAGGACTTCAGTTTATGGGGAGGAGTATATGGGAGAAGGCAATCATGTAGGTAACCTGTACCCAAACCATCTAGGGCTTTAAATGTAACAACCAAGACTTTGTACTTTGCTCAGCAACTAAGTGGAAACCAGTAGAGTAACGTAGGTGTAATATGATCATACCTAGCTGTACAAGTAATCAATCTCACTGCCATGTTTTGAACTAACTGAAGTTTATGAACTTTGTACAAAGGTAGCTCCATATACAACACATTGCAGGCATCTAGGCCTATTGCATATTCTCCAATTAAGAAGTGATGCTTGCACCCTCTGTCTACCTAAATGTGTGACTCAAAGTGGTGCCCCCCTTTTGTGTCACCTGTTGGATAACACACCACTGCCAGTGGTTCTGCTTTACATCTCCTCACAAGCCAAGAAGATAAAGATCCTGAAGTAGGAGGAACAGCTGATCCTGATAAGAAATTAGTCCTGGTGTCACAGCAGCAGACAGTATAGCCCCAGTTCTGTGGGGAACAACAGCAGAGGCCACATGAAAAGCCAGATGTTTTCTCTTCCTCCCCCATGGTGCATCACAATCACCACCATCTCTCACACTTGCAGTTGCTACTCAGACTGTCTCAATTCCTTTCATTAGAACCCAAAAACATGTAATCCCAAGTCCCTTTTTCTAAGAAATCCCTCTGTCCCAAACCCTGAGAAATGAGTAAAGCAAAGTCAAAAATTTACAGTTGGAAAAAGCATACATAGGGATAGGGATAGGAATAGGAATACCTGCTCCCACTAGGTATCTCCAGGTGCACTCTGATTATGATGGGCATATCTGTTCTACATTTTCAACAAGAAAAAAAAATGAGGTGAGGAGGGGGACCAGACATTTAAGGAGTTATAGAATAACCAAGAAAATCCAGACAATCCATCCAAACTCAGAAAGATCCTCCAACTTTAAAGCAGAATGATTTAAATAGCTCTTATTGCTAGCTGAAAAGGCAGCTGTCCCTTCCACCATAGCACTGTTGTCACTGTGACCTACTATTTCTCCAGCCCCTTTGCCCACCTTCACTGCCCACCACAGCAGGGGAAAACATACATAGGGGCAGGACAGGGTAGATTGGAGTGGGGTGTTCAAACTTCCTCCAAGGAATGTTGTTCCCATTCTTGTCCTACTCTTAATCTATGGTGTACTCTTAATCTATGGGGAAATACTCCAACACCTCCAAACTGAATGTTTTCAGAGACAGCAATATTAGTCTTGTGTGCCTTCAAATTGTTTTTGTCTTATGGTGGCCCTAAGGCAAAGCTATCATTGGGATTTCTTGGAAAGATTTGTTCAGAGTAGGTTTGCCATTGCCTTCTCTTGAGGCTGAGAGCATGTCCAAGACTCAAACCACTACTCCATGATGGCTTTACCATAAAAAGGAAAAGGAGTGTAGAGTGATTTATTTTAGTATGAATTTTCATGGATTTCAGTTCATTTCTTCAAGTCAGATAGTCTTAAAGGTGTTGCTAGATTTCTTTAGCATCCTCTCATCCTTTCTTTTTTAAACTGATTAATGAAGCTGCCAGAAACTGTAATTCCTCAATTGAGCCTGCACTGTTATGCACAGATGTCCTACTGGCTCATTGCTGTGTTTGTGATTATGACTTCTTACATTTACTTGGCCTCTCAGCCTACTATCACTGCCATTGTATTTCTTGGATCTTCATGAAATTTGCATATTAACACCCCAGTCTTTATGGTGTTCCTGAAAGCTATTTAGATTCAGACCATGACAATTTGCTGCCTGTGATGCTGGACAAAATGATGTCTCCTCAATTCTGTGTCCAGCAGCTACCTCTATTGTCAGCTTAATCTTGTTTCAACACTGTCTTAGAACAAGGTGGCTGTCAAAATAGTTTGGAAAGTAACTTTTGAAAAATAATTTACTGTCCAAACCTGTTCCAAGAATATAGAGGTGTTTTTTTCTTCAAAGTAACCTTTTTAAAAGTAGCTCTTTTAATTTTCTGGTTTGTAGCATTTACTAGAATATTTGTGTTTGTTTTTCAAATCTCAGCACTATGAGACACTGATCTGTTCTGCACAACACATTCTTCTCCCATTCATGCCATTGTCACATCAAAGTCCAGCAGCACAAGGCACAGAATGAGCCAACACTTGAACTGCACAATATCTTAGGCCCGAAACAGATGGGCACTTTGTGGTGTGGCAGCGGTGATACTAGGGTTAGGAACCACACACCAACCACACAGTCCCTAACCCTAGTACAGAGTGGTGGCGTACTAATAGCGGTATCCTGTGTACATGAGCACCGCCGTTGTGATGTAAGCACCACATAGTGTCCACATGGCACCATCACTTATGTCGCGATTGCATCAGTGGCACACTCGCAACGTCACTCTGGTGCCATAAAAAGAACCCGTTTTTCTGGGTTCTTTTTCGCTCTGGCTTTACTTCGCGAACGAAGATTCAGGAAGGACTCATCCCACACTTTCTACAAGCATGTTGATGACTAAAAAGGCCAATCCGAGATAAACAAGTCCGGTTGCAGAAAGCACAGCAGAAAGTCTCCTTGGGTGATGTTTCCAAGTAGTGCTTCTTTCTGCATTGTCATTTCTCTTTGAGACTCGTTCGGCATGTACTTTCAAAAAAGGCTACAGCATTGTGGATAGTGCGTCTCCATGCCTCCCGGTGCGAGGCCAGGGCAGACCATTGTTGGTGATCTATTTGGCCGAGCCTGAGATGTTGTTTCAGGAAGTCCTTGTATCTCTTCTTTGAAGCACCCCTCTTAAGCTGAACCGTGACAAGTTCACCATAGAATACTATTTTTGGGAGGTGATGGTCCTTCATCCTAGAAACGTGTCCTGCCCTGTCCTCAATAGCATGGCCTCAATGCTGGTGATCCCTGCTTGCTCAAGAACAGCAACATTTGTCACATAGTCAGTCCAGTGTATATTTAGAATTGTGTGTAAACAACACTGATGAAAGTGTTCGAGGAGTCGTAGGTGTTGGCGATAGGTGACCCATGTTTCAGACCCATAAAGGAGAATAGACAGTACAATGGCTCTATACACACTGATTTTGGTGCTTCCACTCAGGTGTTTGTTACTCCAGACTCTTTTGTGAAGCCTTCTGAATGCACTATATGCCTTTGCTAATCTGTGATCGATCTCTTTATCAGTCTTGGCATCTGCAGAGATGATGCTTCCCAGGTAGGTGAACTGCTGGACGGGCTTGAGCACAGATGTGCCTACAGTGATGTGGGGATGGTAGTGTTCTTCCTGGGGTGCAGGCTGGTAGAGAACTTCCATTTTCTTCAGACTGACTTCCAGCTCAAAGAGCTCTGCAGCTGTTGCAAAACAAGATGTTAGGCTCTGCAGAGCCGCTTCTGCTACTTTGGAAGGAAATAGGCTGCCAGCAGGCCGCCCTTTTCAAGCAGTCTGTCCTGGGCCTTACTTTCATTTAATCAAGTCATACCCCACAACTCTAAAATGTAGTTACAAGTTAGTTACATTGGGAAAGTAATTTAAGGAATGTAGTGGTGTTATCTCTTATTATACTATGATCATCATGTAATGTAATTTTAACTAGTTCTTGGCAACTGCAGGCGTACCTTACTTAACAAAGCCTCTACAAAGAAGCTCCTTTTAAAACAAAATCTTTTTTATGGGACCCCAGCCCAACCCAGCCCCCTTTTGCATTGGTCTAACTAGAAAGTTTTTTGTTTTGTTTTTCAGCATTGGCATTGGGATAATGCTGAAGGAGGGCTGGGATAAAAACACTTTCAGTGTTGGGTTGCTGCAGCATGTTTGCAGTATGCAGTGCAATAAAGCTTGACCTGGGGGGGAAATGGGATTCTACTCTAGAGGTTCCTATTGTAGCTGTGACGTGTTTTACATACAACAGGCAAGGTAAACAGCTGCCTCCAGAATGTCACATAGTCACTTACTTAGCATGTGTGTAAAGCAAAATTAGCTGGCCTCACCAGTTACCTTCACAAGATGAAAAAGCATACCACCAAAATGGAAATCATAAGAGAAGACTGTAGACCTAGCAGAGGAGATATGACAGGTGAAAATGCTGACAGCATTTAAAACAGCATTAAAAACACCTCTATCCAGTAGGCCTACCCAGTCAATTTGAAAACATGACTTTTTAATTTATGTATTTTAAAGAAGGTACTCATATGAGGGTGCTTTAATGATATTATATTTTTATACTGTATGTGTGTGTGCGCGCGCGCGCGCACACACACACACTGTGTTTTAACTGTTGGTTTTGTGTGTTTTCTTTGTAATTGTGTTTTGTATTTTAATATGCTGTACTCCACTTCATGTCTTGAGGAGATGTGGGAAAGAAATAAAATTCGGTTCTCTGTACAGGATATACCCACAACATTAATAATACTTACCTCTGAAATTCTATAGAGTGGATTGTCATCCCAAATGAGTCATCAGAATAGTTGCTTGAGTTAGAGAATGTACTTTGCTTGCAAGGTTCTAAAACTTTAGAAGCTTAAAAAAAACCTTTAATATATGGGATGCAATGGCTCAGTGGTTAAGATGCTGACTCTGACAATTGCAAGATCAGCAAGTTGGCAGTTCAAGGCCCAAGTGCAGCTTGATGGGGTGGTTCCCGCTTCTGCCACTAGTTCCAGCTTCTGTGAACCTAGCAGTTTGAAAGCATGTAAAAGTGCAAGTAGATAAATGGGAAGGTAAAAGTGTGCCATGCAGTCATGCTGGTCATATGACAAAGATATTGGGACATTTTTAAAGCAGCTGAAAACATGGGATGATAGAGGACTAATCTAGACTAGAAATTGTCTAGAAATTGTGACAAACAAGCCCTATGAAGAATATGTACATGAGAAAGGAGGCACAAAAGACTGTAGCTATAGGACCATAGTACTAATCTCCCATGCAAGCAAAATCATGCTCAAAATTCTGCAACATAGACTTGAAGCATACATGGAGAGAGAAATCCAAGCGGGGCTCTGAAGAGGAAGAGGCACTAGGGACCACACTGCAAACATACAGTGGCTAATGGAGTACACCAAGGAATTTTAAAAGAAAATCAGCATGTGCTTTATAGACTATATCAAAGCCTTTGACTACATAGATGATGAAGGGTTATGGAATGCCCTTAAAGACATGGGAGTGACAACACACCTAATTTTACTGATGAGAAATCTGTACTCAAGAAAAAAGGTTAGAACAGAACATGGAGAAACCAAATAGTTCCCAGTTGGCAAAGGGGTCAGACAAGGATACATCCTTTCACCCTAGCTTTTCAACTTGTATGCAGAACATATTATACGAAGAGTGGGCTTGGACACAGAAGAAGGAGGAGTGAAAATAGGAGGAAAGAACACCAATAATGTAAGATATGCAGATGACACCATACTATTAGCAGAAAACATTGGAGACCTAAAGCAACTACTGAGAAAGGTCAAGGAAGAAATTGCAAAGGCAGGTTTACTGTTGAACATAAAGAAAACAAAAATAATGTCCATAGAGGATCTTCACAAGTTCAATCCAGAAAATGAGGAAATAGAAATAGTAAAACAGTTCCTATACTTAGGATAAAACATAGATCAAAATGGGGATTGCAGTCAAGAAATCAGAAGAAGACTAAGAGGGAGGGGGCAGCAATGAAAGAACTAGAAAAGGTTGTAAAGAGCAAAGATATACAATTAAGCACAAAAGTCAGAATTGTACAAGCAATTGTATTCCCCATTACCATGTATGGATGAGAGAGCTGGACAATTAAAAAAAATGGACAAAAAGAAAATAAATTCAATTTGAGATGTGGTGCTGGAGTAGAGTGCTGAGAATGCCATGGATAGCAAAAAGAACAAATAAGTGGGTCCTAGAGCAGATCAAGCCTGAAATTTTCCTGGAAACAAAGAGGACGAAACTGAAGCTGTTGTATTTTGGTCATATCATAGTAGACATGACTCATTAGAAAAGACAATAATGTTGGGAAAAGTGGAAGGAATTATGTAGAGAGGAAGACAATATTTTAGATGGATGGACTCAATTAATGAGGTCATGCAGAAACTGGGAAGAGTAGCGGGTCTTGGAGATGTCTCATCCACAGGGTCGCCTTGAGTCAAGATTGACTCAAGAGTAGCTAACAAGAAAGCACAACTGAAGCACAGAAGAACTTGTCATCACAACTCTACCACTATAGGTGGCTTGTTGCTGCTTTTCCTGATTGAAATTTGTTGTTCCTCTGCCTCCTCCAACATACAACAACCCTAAGGTAAACCTATCATGTTTTTTTTTTTAATTGGTGAGAATTGTTTAGAGAGATTTGCCATTGCCTTCCTCTGTGACTGAGAACTGTGAGTTGCCCCAGGTCACCCAGTGGGTTTCCATGGCTCAGTAAGGATTTGAACCATGGTCTTCCAGAGTCCTAGTCCAACACAACCCTCAGTTCACCAACAGTGTTTTACACACTAACTAGGCCACAGTACTGCTGTTATAACAGAGATGCCTCTATCATTAGACAAAATGAGGCATTTGTTTTAGGTGGCAGAATGGGAGAAGTGGAGGACCAGGGCCGCTGCAGTCACCACTGGATTGTATGAAGCCCTTGTGGGATTTGCTCTTCTGCTGCTCTGTTGTCTGATCAGTCCTGTGCCAGTCTTTGAGGTCAGTCACTGAAGTGTGCCACCTCTATCCTCTTCTTCTAAGTCTGCTGCTCCAGAAAGCTGATGTTTCCAGTTGGTGCCAGCTTGTTAACATGACAGGGAACCCTCTTGGCTCAGTTACTTAGTAGGTGCTGCACCTAAAATCACTATCCCACTCCACTTCAGCACTGTGCAAAATGAGAGTTCAGCAGCCCCTTGCTTTCCATTGTGTAATCCAGACTACCAAGTGCCATTGTAAACACCAGCAGCAGTATTTAGAGCAGGAGGGGAAATTCTGCTCCTCATCACTCCACTTGGGTCCCTCTGCATTTCCTCCAGAATATTCAGGGACAAAGAATGGGTGTATCTACTCATTTTGGAAAAGCCAAGACTGCTGAGGACGTCTTGGATTCAGACTTGTCACATGCCTTCAGTCCAAGAGCAACTGAACTTCTGAGGACACAAACCCAGAAGCAGAATTTTTTAAAGTTCAAATCGCTTTGCTTCAAATTATATTTTTCTACTCTGGATTGTTTATGACTTAATCCAGTTTCTTGATCTAGTCATGGATCTGCCCAGTAGTTGCCCATTGCTGTGTTGTAATTTGCTGACCCTTCTCACTGCACAGCTGTATTTGGATGATGGAGGTGGCAGACTGAGTGACAACTGCTGTGGAAGTTGTTTGGCTGGGATTTCAACATAGCTGTGCCTGGGGGTGGATTCTCAATGATGGTACCATTGCTCCAGGCCACTCACTCGTTAGGGGCTAAGTGCTGAAAGAAAAATGTGGAGCTTGCTTCTTTTTCTTCCTCAGTCACTTCCTGGATCTTCTGTTGTTTCTGTTATCATCAACCTTTTGTGAGTATAATAGTGAAAATACACAGGATAAGGCTGTTAGTCTCACTAAAGGTGCAAGTCTGAAAATGGGCTCATACATGATTTATTTGTGCTGCTTCTATTGTACTTTGTATTAATTCATTCATTTATTCAATTTTTGTCACTGCTCCTAAAATAGCTCACATGTGAATACAAAGGGACTTGGATTAGGGCCCCACAACCACCTTTATCCAGGACCCCACAACCACCTTAATTCAGCCTTTGCTCTGTCCCTTCATAGTTTGCCAACTGTGACTATAGTTACCTGTATGAACAAAAACAATGCTTCATGGCACACAACACATATTAATTCAAGAATCCTTGCTACTGCACATATAACAAAAAGAATCATCTCAGAGTTTTGAACCCTGGGAAACTGGCTTTTGCTAAGCAGATTCTATTGCTTTCACACATCCATACTAATTGACTTCTGTACAGATCTAAAAGACCTTGTATCACCATATGCAGCCCTTTGAAAATTTAGGGTAAGGGTTGTGATTTGCATCTTTATCTGGATCCTATTGCATTCCATCCTGTTCCCACAACTGTGTGCATTTGCCTTATACCTAAGTGTTTATTATCATTCTGTACTGCATCTGAAGAAGTAGATTTATATCCATGAAAGTTCATGCAAAAATAAAAACCAATTAATCTTAAGAGTGCTGCCACATTTCTTTTTATTTCTTTTTTTATCCTCCTCCTCCCTCCCTCCTTTTTATGCTGCAAGAGACTAACATGACATGACATGGAACCACAATATAGTCTTCCACTCCAAGCTTCCATCCATCTCCAAGAAAAGGTTAGAACTAATCACAGTATAGGTTGTTGGCTGCACATATTGCCTAAATGACATATCAGTTAAGGATTTAACAGCTGCAATTTCCTGAAGTTAGGGAATTTTAATAAACAAAATATGAAGAGGTTTTTTGGTGTTGTTGTTGTTGTTCACTGTATTGTGTTGATATCCTTGAATTGTGTGATACAGTCTTCCTCTCTACTTCCTTTCTGGGGTTCTGCAGGTAGGAACATCCTTAGATGTTCTCTTCTGTTAGATTCTCCAGATCCATAGTCCACTCTTTTCCTGAACGCTGTTCCCTATGCTATTCTTCCATTCCCACCAAGCCATTTATTTTGATGTTTGCCCCTTTCAGCCATGGCAGGATCTTTAGAGGCACAGGAAGGCAGTGCACCATTTACAAAGATAATGTTTTTTCCCTGGGGAAGAAGCATAGACAAACATCCAAATGTTTCCCTCCACAAAGCCATCAAAGCACCAATGACTCTGTAATATTTAATGGCTTGTTTTGCTCCCTAAATGATACAATGAAAAGGATTATTAATGTTAATAGCATTCTTATCATATTTTAATGGCATTATGTATAACTGAAATGTCATATCAGCACATATTTCTCCTGCTTTCACCCACGGCATAGAGCAATCATACTCCAGAGAGATGCTGAGAGCAAGGAGAGAGCACAGCAGATGCCAGTCTGTGTACTTTGAACTCAAAATAAGCAGGGCCTAAGGGAGGGAGGGATGATGGCAAAATAATAAAGGAAAACCAACCCCTCGTTTCACAGAGAGTTGAGAGGAGCAAAATGGAAGAGCATGAGGACCAAATCTCTGGACGAACAGTGTCTGTAGTTCTAGCCCCTAGTGTTTCCTTGGCCAATCTCCTGAGGCTCTCCCTCTTGCAGCAAGAAAAAGCTGTGGAGTAGCAGAGATATTTTTGAAAACTAAACTGAACTGCAGAGCTGGATAACTGATCTCTTTGCTATGCATTTTTATGAGCACTTCTTACTTACTCTCAGTAAAAAAGAAAAATAGGAAAATCCTGTTTTGCCACACCTCCTACATTAGCACATACATGTGCATAATGGCATCTTTGCAAAATTTTACAGGGCTGCACAACATCCAGCCTTGATTAGCTGTTGAAAGACAGTTGTATTTCTACAATACGCTTGTAGCCACAAGCATGTGGGGTGTATGCATGTGTGAATATATGGAACTGTCAAGGACAGAGAAGGGTAGCTGAGAGGCCTCTCTAGCTAAATCCTGAAGACTCATCCACATTGAAAGAATGCACTTCCATTAACCAGCAGTACCTGTGGTGTCAGGAATATTAGGTAAATAACTGAACATTAACTATGAGCCAGTGAGCTCTGTATCACATGCTTTGGTTGGCAGAACAGTGGATTATGGGCAGGGATTCACATGGATAGCGAAGGACACCTGTAGGGTTCTGTGATTAGCTCAATACTTCTCTCTCTGATAGACAAAATACCGTCATAATCTCTCTCCGGTAATCCTGAGCCACCAAAATGATGCTGTACTCTATGCAACACTGTGAAATATGAAAGCTTAAGCACATTTGAACGGTGTCTTCCTCACCCCAAATCTTTCATAAAGACTCCAATAGTGGTCCATTCTGGATTAAAGGTCTGCTTGTAGCTTTTACCTTTGACCAAAAGCCATTCTAGGGAAGGACCCTTCTTGAGACTTCTATCTTTGACCAAAAAACAAAACAAAACAAAACAAACCCCTCTGAATCCTAAGAAGAAGGTGTCTGCCTTCTGCTTCTGAAGGCTTCATAATGAATGACTGCCTAGGACTGTGCCTTGCTCTTTTCAAGCCGACTATACAAATTCATTTTGCTACAGGGTGTCCGGGATTGCTGCCAACAATCTCTGACTTATGCTGATAACCAAGCCTGCAGCCAACACATGTAGGCAAAACAAACCTTGTGGAGAAGCAGTCAAAGAGCAAGCCGAGGAAACAAGCCGGTGTCGGGGTTGCAGAAAGTCAAGCGTGCCGAAAGACGAGCCGTAGTCAGGAAGCCAGAAAGCAGCGTGGTCAAAACAGTCCGAGGTCACAATAGCCAAGAGATAACAAAGGTCCGGTCCGAGGTCAAGGTAGCAAGGTAGCAAGGTAACAAGATGTCTGGAGCTAGAGCGACAGCAATCACACCAAGGGCTCATGCAATAAACTCTAGCAACAAACTCAAGCCTCTCTTCCACTTAAATCAGGGAAGCTCTCCCTCGAGCCACCTGAGGCTGGTTTGCTAACTGTCTTTCTGCAATCCTCCTGGATCTGCGCCTGCAAGCACTCTCGGCTCTTCTGTCCTGATAAGAAGGTACTTGCAGGCATGCCTCGTCTCCTGAATCACCACTAGGCTGTGGTACCGAAGGAAGCCTCTCTGTGGCACTAGGACCTGGTTGAATCTCCTCCTCTGGGACTGGAGGATCACAGCTGGGACCTGGCAGGGCAGGAACAGCACCTGGCGTTGCCTCAATCAGCCCTTGCTCTGGAGGAGGCTCATCCTCCTCCTCATCCTCCGAGAGCTGATCTTGGCTGGCCATGACACAGGGTGATACATAGAATGTGTCTGCTTGTGCTACATTCCCCTTTCTGCTTGCTGCCAGCATGGCACCTCACTTCTGCAAGAGGCATTATTATTATTATTATTATTAATAATAATAATAATAATAATAATATTTAATATTTGAATGCTACAATGCAAATGTTACAAATGTTTCCCTTTCAATTTGGCAAATTGATACAATATGGGAATGCTTTTGCTACATATGTATGTGTATGCATTCTGGGGTCGCAAGGAGGGAAAACAAAGCAAGAGGATGCAGAGATGGCATTCTGGGGTGAGGAATTATTATTATTATTATTATGATAGGAATGGCATGGCATGGCATGGGGGGAGGCAAGGGCTGTAGCATTGGGCTTGAAGTGAAGGGGAGACTGGAAGGCTGCGGAAACCCATGACTTTGGGGGAGTCACAGTCTCTCAGCCTCAGGGGAAAGGCAATGGCAAATCTCCTCGGAACCAATCTTGCCATGAAAACCCCAGGATGGGATCATTTTAGGGTTGCCATAATGTGTAATGACCCAAATACACACAACACACACACACACACACACACACACACACACCTGGAGGTTTTTAAATTTGACAGAATATGTGCATGCTGCCACCAGTTGTTTTTTTATAAAAAGGAGGAGGGAAAGCACCCACTCGGTTGGCCAATGGCTGTAGGAAATGTCACCGTTGACGAAAGAGGAAGTGAGTTTGATTGACAGCAAAGGAGCCTTCATTTTAAACCAGTACCACAAATGTGAACTTCGGTGGGGTAAATTACCCCGATCGAGGTAAAAGATAGTGGGCACTTGTTTCCGGAGGGATTTGAGATGCGGGGACCCGGATCTGCCCAGTTCCATCCAGGGCAAATGCATGAGTGGGAATGGGGCCCTAAGAAGACATTGGTTAGCCTCCCTTTATAACCATTGCTTCCTCCGTCCACCATTTTTCTTCAAGAAAATCCAACTAGGATTTCTATCTTTCAGGGAGTAATTTCCCTGCAAACAGGCAGCTCTTTCTACCACATCTCTCTCTCTCTCTCTCTCTCTCTGTATGCAAATTAGGGAAGTATTCTATTGCCTCTGCTTTTGAACCTCTCTCTCTATCTTTCCCCTTCCCCTCTAAGCAATCCCTGAACTTCAAATTGCATTGCCCCAACCATCCCAGCCTCACAATTTTGCTCATTTGAGTTATAATAAGGGATGCATAAATAATTTCCCCATTTCTTGTGTTATCAGTTCATTGTGTGCCATTTATGAGGCTCTGCCATAGCATCTTCTGTTTCCCAAATGCAATAATTGTGCATATTTTTATTATTGTACATTCAGTAAAATTCCCTTTTAGACTGGAATCAATAACCCACATCCACACAATCTATTTAAAATGCACCTCCACCAAGGTCACAATCCTCTCACTCCGATTGTGCAGACTTTCAGAGCACAGAGTAAGGAGTATTAAGGAGTCACAAATTTGAGGACATTCCCTGGACACAGTTGGTGGATGGTTACCAAGAGGTGTGTTCTTCTGAAAGACTCTTCAGAATAAGGTTAATACTTCTTAGTATTATAATATTTAATATTGTTATTGATGTTATTATTGTTTAATAATAAATAATAAACTCATCTAAAGTTGATGAATTAGCCCAAATTGCCAAGATAATATGGATCTTAAAGAATAAACCAAGTGACGATTTTCTGAAACTCTAGAGGCCATTTATGGACTTTTTGAGCAAGAAGAATAGCAATAATTGTGGTAATATAAGATTACTCTATGCAGGCAGAAATATATTTTTTGTTTTGTCCCTCTCCCCTCCTAGTTTCTTCTTTCTTAATTATTCATTACATTTTAGACTGCAGAGTCAGAACACCAGATATACAATAGATCTTCCCTATAATAGATCTTTCAGATATTTGAAGGTGGGTCTCTGTCTTGCAGGAGAAGCATACCTGGCCTCCCATCTTCTTAGGGTTTGTCACTGTTGGGCCCAAAGCAGATGGGCAACAAGGAGCAGCCTCCAGCACTGTTGAGACATATTATCGCATTGTATTTAAAGCAACTTATCCCCGACAGGATACAGTCACATTTAATTTTAAAACCAGGTGTTATCGCATACAGCCGCAACAGGGCAAGTGCAGCCCAAATCCCAGCTGCACTTATCCTGTGGCTTTCAAAAACAGCAAGTTCCCATTTTTTAAAAGCGTCTGGATAAGAATGGCTGGGATCCGGGCTGCATACGGATTCCACTCGCCTGGCGATGGCTGCGTGCAATAAAACTTGGTTTTAAAATTAAATGCAACTGTATCCCATCAGAGATAAGTCGCTTTAAATACAATGAAATAATCTCCTATATGGAAGCTTTCTTGGAGTAATTTATCCTATGATGCATTTTATTCCTATGGATGTATAGATATGGCATATGGCTTTTCATGTATTTGTTATACATTGTATGTTTTATTATTTGTGTATACTGCTTTGAACATGGTAAATATGAGCCTTTCATAAATATTTGTAAATCAATCAGCCAGTCCATGTTTCCCCTTATTATCTCCTTTATAATGTTGTTATTCTTTCTTTAATATTTGCTCAAAGGCTTTAACTGACTTGAATGTTAAGCTAAGACGTCTGCCGTTTACTGCACAGTGTTTAATCCCTTCAGCATTATTACAACTTTAAGCCTAAATCCAATTGCTAGACCCATTGAATCAATGGGATTTATAAGGTGTTGACTTACCTTTTAGCAACTGATTCCATTAATGGGTTTACTTTAGTTGGGATCAGGCTTATTTTGCTGTTTGGAAATTAAGACATACCTCTAACAAAAGGAGCTGTTCCCAGATCAAGGTGAAATAAGGGAATTATTCCTTCTCACCTACTTAGGAAGATGGGATAATGAAACCTTAAACTAGCCTCCTTGCTTCTAGCCAGAAAATGGCTAGAAGAGCAGAGTGGAGGGTAATCCCTGGTGCTACAATGCAGTCATTGGAAGGAAGGCAGAAACTGACTGACTGTGCAAATAGACTCCCTGTAGAATTTATTGCAGCAAAAAATCAATTGGGCCTTGCAAATTGTAGCAAACCACTGCGCTGCTTGTTGAACTGGAGATTTGGACACAGCCTTTCCCTGGAGGTGTGCCCACCACCCACCCATAAACTGCCATGTCTCTTCCTCTTCTCCGAAAGGATGTTTAAACCTCAGTGGACAGGGAAAGGAGAGACCTCATTTTCCATCCTTTCTGACCACAGCTTCTCTTCTGCTGTCTTACAAGATATGTTAAAAGGGAGCAACAGTAGCATTGCAGTCATAGGGTCATCCTACTTATGTCACCCAGTGTGGCCTGCACCCACCTATGCCTCCTAGTGACACCTCTGCCACAAGGCTGGCACAGGTGAGAGGCTTCTCTGTCACTGCTCACAGCTACTTGCTTGTTGCTCTCATAGTGACCAGGTGGCAAAGGGAGCAATGACTGAGATTGGTTGTTTCAAATGTACAATAAAAAAAGTAGACCTAATATCAAGAAATATGTATGGGAGTGGAGAGTACTAGGGTTGCCTTCCAAGATGAAAGGGGGCAGTAGCCCAAAAAAGTTTCAAGAGCATTGTTCTACATGGTGCCCCTTCAGATATTTAAAAAGATAGTAATCATATCTCATCTCAGCTTACACAAGATAAACATCCCAAGCTCCCTAAACTGTTCCTCATAGGCCTTGGTTTCCAGATTACCATCTTCATTGCCCTTTTCTGGACATATTCCAGCCTGTCAGTATCAGGATGCACATTAATAGAGGAATGTAGAAAGAACTAAGGGCAGATTTTCCATTTCCTCTCTTTTTCTCCAGATTCAAGCTGTGTGGGATGGAAAATCTCTGGCTCTCCAGATGTTCTTAAACTACAGCTCCCATAATTCTTGGATATTTGCAAATGCTGACTGGGTCTGATAGGAACTTATATCCAACAACATCCATCCTGTCTTTATAAATACTGTTTTCCTTTTCTCTTTGTATGATGCACGCGCGCGTGCATACACACACACCTATTTTCGCTGTTCCTGGAATTATTATTATTATTATTATTATTATTATTATTACTACTACTACTACTACTATTTGGAGTATTTATACTCAGCCACAAAGGCTCTCAGAGCAGCTTACAATGTTTTTTAATTAAATAGTTCTCAGACCTCAGGCTTACAATCTAAAAAGACATGACACAAAAGGAGAAGGTAATGGCAGCAGGGAACTGATGAAGTTCATTGGTTCTTCTCTCTCTCTCTGGGACCATGGCCACAGCAGATGGCCTGAAGAGAGGACTCTTCATCTTACTTTGGACTAGGCCCGTTGAAGTTGGCCTGCCTCTCTCTCCTAATATTGAGTTGCAATCTCTTTTCCTGTAGCTTCATCCATGGTTCCGGGTCCTATTCTCTGGAGCAGCAGAAAATAGGTTTGCTCCATCCTCAATATGACATCCCTTCAAATATTTAAACAAGGCTATCATATCACCTCTTAACCATCTGTTCTCCAGGCTAAACATCCCCAGCTCCCTAAGTCTCTCGTCATAGGATTTGGTTTCTAGACCCTTCACCAATTTGGTTGCCCTCCTCTGGACATGCTCCAGTTTCTCAACATCCTTTTTTGAGTTGTGTTGCCCAGAACTGGATGCAATATTCCAGGTGAGGCCTGACCAAAGCAGAATAGTGTGGCACTATTACTTTCCTTGATCTAGAGAATATAATTCTATTGATACAGGCTGGAATCACATTGGCCTTTTTAGCTGCCACATCATACTGTTGACTCATGTTCAACTTGTGGTCTACTAGGACTCCTTGGTCCCTTTCACATGTAGTCTCCTTAAGACAGGTGTGTCCCATCCTATACCTATGCATTTCATTTTTTTTCTACCTAAGTGCAGTACCTTACATTTCTCCACATTGAAATTCATTTTGTTAGCTGTGGCCCAGCTTTCTAATCTATTAAGGTCATTTTGAATATTGATCCTGTCCTCTGGGGTATTAGCTATTCCTCCTAATTTGGTGTCATCTGCAAATTTGATAAGTAAGCCCCTTATTCTTTCATCTAAGTCATAGATAAAGACGTTAAATAGCACTGGGCCCAGAACAGAACCCTGTGACACCCCACTGGTCACTTCTCTCCAGGATGAAAGGGAACCATTCTTGAGCACCCTTTGGGTTTGGCTGGTCAACCAATTACAAATCCATTTAACAGTTGCATTGTCTAACCCACGTTTAACAAGCTTGTTTCCAAGAATGTCATGGAGGACCTTGTCAAAGGCCTCACTGAAATCAAGATATGCAGTATCCACCATGTTCCCTTCATCTACCAAGCTGGTAATTTAATATAAAAAAAGAGATCAGATTAGTCTGGCATCACTTGTTTTTCAGAAACCCATGTTGACTTTTTTGTGATTATGGCATTCCCTTCTAAACAGAATATCTGTTTAATGATCTGCTCTAGAAACATTCCTGGTATTGATGTCAGACTAACTGGACAATAATTGTTGGATTCTCTGTTTTCCCTTTTTTTAAGATGAGGGTCAACATTTGCCCACCTCCAGTCTTCTGTGACTTCTCTTGCACTCCAGGAGTTCTCAAAGATTATTGCCAATGGCTGCAAAATTGCATTTGCCAATTTTTTTAATACCCTTGGAATGAGTTTTACTGAAATGAGTTTACTGAAATAAGCTGTCCTAAAGTCTAGAATGCGTGTCTGACTATGCCTGGCTTCTCCTTTCCACTGTATATCAAACTCCAGAAGAACATGATCACTTTCAACTAAGGATCCCACCACTTGCATCCGATTAACCAGGTCATCCCAGTTGGCTAGGATGAGATCTAAAATAGCTGAACCCCCTGGTTGCCTCTTCCACATTTTGGACAATGAAATTGTCTTTCAGGCAAGTGAGGAATTTGCTAGACCTTGAGGTTTTGGGTGAGTTTTACTTCCAGCAAATATCAGGATAACTGAAGTCACCCATCACTAATACATCTCCCCTTTCTGAGTAATTGTTCACCTGTTTTGGGGAGGCATAATCCTCAGTTTGACTTGTGGGACTGTAGTAGACTCCCACAATAACATCCCTGTTGGTTCCTTCCCCTTTCATTTTTATCCAGATTCTCTCCACCTGGCATCAAGGATATAAGTCCTGGATCTTTTCACAGGTGTAAACATCCCTGGCCTATCATGCTATTCCTCCTCTCCTGTTTGGCCTATTTCTGTTTAAAAGGCCATATCCCTCTTTTACTACATTCTAGTCATGAGACTCATCCTACCAGGTTTCAGTGACACCTATTATATCATATTTGCTTTGTTGTGCTAGGGGTTCAAGTTCATCTTGTTTATTTTTTTCTCTGTGCATTAGTGTAGAGACATCTAAGATCATGGGTCCTACCCACTTGCTGCCTGTGTAAGGTTTTTTGCATCTCACTGTTGGGTCCTTGTACTATTTCTCTTGTTCCCTCTATAAATTTGACTATTATCTTCAGCCCCTGATGAACTCCTGTCTTCCAAAATCCTGTGTACCTACCTCACATAACTCAGTTTGAAGCCCTCCTGATCAAATTTTTTCAGACTATTGGCAAAAACATTTCTGCCTACTGGTGTGAGGTGCAAACCATCCCTTGGCAGAAGTTCCCCTGCCTCTTGAAATCACAGGCCATGATCCAAGAATCCAAATCATTCTTGGTGGCACCATCTGCAGAGCCTGTTGTTTACATCTGCTATTTTCCTCTCCCTTCCTGGACCATGCCCTTCAACTGGGAGAAGAGATGAGAACTTGTGTATCCAGCTCTTTCAGCTTCCTACTCATAATTCCTCTTAATTCCTTCTGATATTCTGAAGGCTGTGCCTTGCAGTATCATTGGGTCCCACATCAACCAAAAGGAAGGGGTAATGATCAGTAGGCTGGACAAGTACTGTCAGCCTCTCCATCACATCATGGAGAACACACCTCCTGAGACATCTTGTCAGGCCCACAAACCATTGAGTCTGTTCCCCTCAGCAAGGGATCCCCCACAACCACTACCCTCCTCCTCCAAAGCTTAGCAGCAGCCATTCCCTATGCTGATTCTACCAAGATCTCCCACGCTTTCCCTGGGGACTGTCCCTGCTGCTCTCCCTTATCATCCCAGATAAGGGAGAGAGCTTCAAATCGGTTCTGTAGCTGCAAACTCCCCGAACGATCCCTGATCTTCCTAGTTCTGTGTGTCACATTCCTCCAACTGTCTACCTCCTGTGTATATGAAGTGATCCCTTCCCCAGAAACCTCCTCCATGTGTTCCACAACTAGGTCAGTCCATTCTGTTCTGTCCAAGAAAACCTCTTGCTCCCTAATATGCTGAAGTGTAAATATCCAGGCCTGCAGCTGCTTGGCCTTCTCTTCCAACAGGCTATCAATTTGCACTTGGTGCAGGTGAAGTTTCCCACATTGGTAGGCAAGAAGACTGCAGCAGTTCCCTCACTGTTCATCCTCAAAAGCCTTTAAGAGGCACTGAAACAGTACTATGAGCTTCCCCCTCAAAAACTGCTTATTAAACACCCTTGTTGGCCTGGCTTATATATCTAAATATACCTATAGTAATTTCTCATAGGTGATATTTTTAAACATCTGAATCTAACCTCTGGAAGATTATGCTATGAAAGATTGACAGTTTTTAAGTTCATAGAATCATACAATTGTAGAGCTGCAATGTGCCCCTAAAGTAATTTAGTCCAGTCTTCTGTCAACACAGGAAATCCACAGCTAAGGCATTTCTGACATATAGCTATACAACTTCTGTGAAAAACTAAAAACAGCCATGAAGCTAGCTAATTCCATTGTTCAATGGTTTGTATGGCCAAGTTTTCTTTTCTTGTAAGTTGAATTCATTTGGTTGGATCCTGCCCTCTGGAGAAGGAAGCAGTAAACAATCTTCCTTCATCTTTCACAGAACGCTGTCATATTACCTCTCAGTTTTCTCTTCTCCAGGCTAAACATACCCATCTCCTTCAGCTCTTCCTCTTAGGGAGTGTTTTCTTTACTATTTTTGTCTCTCTGTTTCTACACTGATATCAGTCAATGTAGGCCATATCAAAATAACACAAAAACAGATAAAACATGCTATAAAAATTCTATAGAAGTTCTATAGAAATTAGAAAATGCTAAATATAATAAATCTAAAATATGAATAAAATACCGTACAGACACCATGTGAATGCCATACAATTTAAGTACAAAAACCCATAAATAAAACAAAATTATAAAACTTGATTATTTTTGTCACTCTGGCCCCATACAGACAGGCCAAAATAAAATTGCTTCAGGTCACTTTGGAAGTATGCTGTTTAAATGATGCATGTGTCATAAGAGTCCGGAAGCCACGCCAAAGCTACACTCCGGTCCTTAGAACTGGATCATGGCTCTGGCACAGCTTCTGGACTCTTAGTATGCATGCATTATTTAAACAGCTTACCTCCAAAGTGACCCGAAGCAGCTTTATTTTGGCCTGTCTGTATGGGGCCTCTGTTTCTACATTGATATCCTACTTGAACAGTGAGGTTTCAGAAGTCAGGAAAGAATCCTATAGTACCCCACTTGTCTAAGGTGTCATACTGTTTCTACACTAGCCATCCAATGCCCATTTAAACTATTCTCTGGCCCAGATTCTAAGCTTTCATACTTCAATCACATTGATGACAGAGCCACAGAAACAGACATATTTCTCTCAATAGCAATTTGTAGTTCCCGGGTCAATGTTGGGTCAATGCTTCAGGAAACTTTAGCTTTTGGAGGCAGGTGTAGTAAAATGTGTTTTGCAGCACTCTTTGCAACAACTCACAGAAAGCAAAGGAACCATCAGAGTAAAGAAATGGGTTTCAGTAAAGCAGTAAAAGTTGCAGTATAATGATCAGTATTTAAGTTTCCATGAAGTCTGACTTATTAGCAATATTTTGCAAATTTATTAAATGGCAGAGGTGCAAGGTGAGGTGTAGAGAGAGAAGTGCAACTCCAGATTAAGAAAGGGGTCATGGGGAAGGCACAAGAAGAGACAAGATACTGAAAAGGAGGGAAGAGAGAGTGAGAGGTGCAATGTAAGAAAAGTAGGTACAAGTTAAGTGCAAGAGAGGAAAATGTGATTTGTAAATTTGTCTTCTTTTCTCTACATTTCCCCCTATCAATTGAATGGTATTTCCTCTGAGGCACTCTGTGTGATATATTCATGGATGTTTGCAGAAGCTGACCTCTGCAAAGGTGGACCTCTTTCAGAGGTGGACCTCTTTGTCATCAGTTTAAAGAAAAGATGGCAATAACACAATAGAGGTCTAGCAAAAATACAGCAGCATTAGAATTGCCTGTGCATGACAAAATTTTATTCTTTTCATTGTTGTTGTTATTATTACCACAATAGGAGTGCACATGGCCATTTTACATGGTTTGTGTATTGCTATTAATCCCCACAACAATCCCATAAAATAGATCTGCTGATACTCACTGCTAAGAATTAGTAATGGCCTGAGATTATGTGGTACATTTCATGACAAAGCAAGTATTTGAGCCTCAGTTTCTTCTCCAGGTCCAGCACTATAAACATTAGACTAGTTCTTTGAATAGTTACTATTTTTTTTTAAAAAAAATGGCACAGAGGCTGAAATAGTGATAGAAAAAAAAATCAATGATTAGTGTGTTGAATGTGCATGACTAGACTCTAAATTAATAATACAGCAGGGCCCATGTTTTATGCGGGCATGAATATGCAGCTTTCAGCATATGCTGAAAGCTGCGCTGGAAGAGCCTGTTGTGTGCCCCAGAAGAACTAATGGGGGGGATGGGCCCATGGCGCGCACATGTTGCCTACGCACTGTGTGAGCAAGCCCCGTTACATCCAAAGGGGCTCCAGCACACACTGAATTCCCCTTATGCGGAGAGATCCAGAATGGTATGCATAATTATAATATATAATTATAAGTTGATATATAGATGGTATCTCACTCCACATAAGCTGTCAAAAATATCCCAGATCCCAGAATGTTTCAAACCAATATTGAGGATGTAAAGATAAGGAGGGCTCCCTTTTACATATGTGGTGGGCTTTTAAGAAGGCAAAATGTTACTGGTTTAAGATTACTATGTTAATCTTTTTTAAAAGGCAGACATGTAATGTTACAAAAATATTTTTAGTGAGTATTATGGATAAAGAACTGGAGAATAAATACGGATTACCTCTTCGATATATGACAACAGCAGCAAGAATATTGTTTGCTCAAACTTAGAAATGGACTAAAGCACTGACAAGGAAAAAATGGGTTGTTAAGGTTGCTGAGATAGCCCAAAGGCCAAATTAACATGTATTCATTCTAAAGGATAAGCCAACTGAAGATCGTTCGAAACATTGAAAACCATTTATGGTTTTTTGAGCACTAAGAAATCTAACAATGTAATAATCTATGGTTATGTTTTTTGTCAATTTAGTAGGATTATTTATTTGGATCTGTAATGGCAGAATAACATTTTTTTCCTTTTTAATTCTCCCCACATTACAGGCAGAAATGGGGCTGGATTGGTGCGATAGCACCCTGTTGTGTATTGATTATACATTTTTTCTTGCCTTTCATCCCTTCCCTTTTTTCTCTTTTTCTTCTTACTTTCTTCTTATTTTCTACACTGTAATGTAATATACAAACTAATGTATATTAATTTGATTGTAAATTAGATTGTTCATCTTAGAAATTAATTTTAAAACTTATGAATATTAACAACTCCCTCACAACCCACCAAAAACTAACAGGAAAGGAAAAGCCCCAAATAATAATAAAAAAACCTAGAATATAAAATCATGACAAATGATGCCTTATTTCAAGATACACTCTTTTTTTGCCAGACTTAAACTAGGCAATAACTCAGCATATTCAAATCTTCCCACCTCTAATTGCCAGTAAAACTAAAAAGCCTCTGTACAGTCACAGTTACTATTTAAACAGGGATCAATGTGAGTCCAAATTTCTCTCTGTGCTTTTATTATGACATATATCAGACATTACAAAACATAATTCAGTAAATAGAGAAACCTCAGTTGTTGGTGTTTTTAAAAAAGCCGTAACACATTTTCAAGTCCATTCTTACAGATCTAATAAGCCAAACATTGTGAAGGGCTTTCCAGTTAGGAAACTGTGCTTAATGTCTCCTCCCAACAATCTTATATATTGTGTGATTTTTTTTTAATGTTAAGAATATAGCCAATAGGAAGTCTGGAGTCATGCTACTTCTCACTTTTAAATAGATCATTATAATTATCAATTATTTAATAATGATTACAACACAGTAAGCGTGCTTTTTGGGATATACAAAACAAGGTTTGTACATTCATCTCCTATTTCTTGGATCATGATAACTACTTCCTGTTCTTCCTGGTCATTAATTCTTATTCTATTATTTTCTTGACACCTAAGGTTCATCTTCATGTATCATCATCTTGGAATTACTCCAGCAGTCTGACTAACTAGCATTATTTTATGGTCTCATACAATGCTGTTATGTTCCAGCTAGGTTGCTCAGTTGCCCAAGGTGCCTGTAGGTCTGGCTGTGTGGAGTTAAATTGATCCTGGAAATCAAATGCCTGCAATTTGAGCCAGAATTCTCTTGGAGAAATTCTGGGTGGCTAGTTCTATAGCATATATGTCATATGTGTCGCATATATGACAAAACAAACCCTCACACTAGACAAGCCAGTAATTTTAGAAGACTCCTCATTTTTAGTGCTAGGCACTGCTGTGTGATAACCCACTCATGGAAGCCACCAGTACATTTAGGTTTGTTCATATTCCCCCCGCCTAATGTTAACATACGATCCTTAATATATATTTAGATATAGATTTATAGTCCTGTCCCATCCAAAAAGCCCCAAAAGAATACCAGTCCAGCATTTTGACAAGAAGGTCAAAACAATGCTGAACATGAATGTATATATTTATGGTTGATGACAGGTTTCCATGTTACCACCCTCATGAAAGCTGTGCCTTTTCTTCCTTTTATTATGGCTGGTATTCACTGATGCTGCAGTTTTACCTCAAAATCCTGCTACTTTCAAAAAGCCTGAAGCTTTTTACTCAAGCAGACAATTAGGGATAAAAACTGTGGTTTTCTAGCCCTCTCTCTTCTCTGACCGCATGCAGCACTAGCTTTTGATGGAACACAATTGCTCTTGGAATGCTATTTCTGTGGATAGCTTTGAAGAGCACACCAACATGCTCTCTGACACCTTAGAATAGGAAGGAACTGTTCCTTTAAGAAGAAGGGGAGCCTGAAAGTAGAAGTTTTGGGGCTGTTGGTATAAAAGAACTCAGCTGAACACCAGGCCTTGTTGAAGTAAGTATCTTGCTGGGAATTCTGTCTTGTGGGAGGGATTATCTGGGGTTGATTCTTTGAAAGAGTCCTTCACCTCCCTCACCTGTCTTGGACTGAGAGTTCTTCCTCACCAGGAAGAAAAGCAGGATGCCAGTGGCACCCATCTCTGCCCTGCAAAGAAGGACTGATAATCCTTTCTCACAGAGGAGAAGACTCTCCCTTTGCATCCGGTCACCTTGAGAGTAGCAACTGAAAAGCTGTTCGAGCAGCAACCAAGGAGCCTTTTGTCCACATCAGCCTTTTCTGCAAGGCCAGCTTGGGCAAGAGGCTTCCCAGTTGCTACACAACCACTGCTTCCAGGGTGAGCAGGTGCAACGAGAGCAGTGACTGAGCAGCCAGCATTGGCAACAGGCTTCTCAGGCTCTGCTCCCTTTGCAGTTGGTCACCCTGAGGGCAGCAACCAAGCAGCCAGCCTTCTTTTTGTTTTAAGGCCAGTGTGAGCCAGAGAGAGGAACAGGATGAGCCTGTGCTGTATTTGCACAAGAGAGGCTGAGGTAGACATCACTGGCTGCTGCACAAACAGTAATGCTAATATCAAAAAATAGGCATGAGGGAGGGCACTAGGGTTGTCTCCCAAAAGGAAAGGGGCAGTAACTCAAAATTGTTTGGTGACCACTAATTTAGTAGGATAGCAATGCAGAGAGAAGTCATTTCCATCCTTGGCCATATGGAAACTGGGGACAAAGGGCAGTAAACAACAAGCAATAAAATGTAAACTCTGTTGGCAGCAGCAAATAACTTCCATTGAGAATTGAGCTACTTCTGTTCTGTGCCAGGCTTACTGCTCCTTTCTTAGGCAGAGAACACTGAATAACTCAAAAAGTTGCATGTAGAAAATATTGAGAACCATTGATGGGTTTTTCTTGTAAATAAAAAGATGTGCTCCACCAACAATTTAACAATTTAAATGCAAAGTAGTGACAGTAGAGACATAACATCATACACTATTATCTTGCTGTAATAGTAGTTTAGCAGCTCATGTGATAAACTCCTTTGTGTTTTGATACTGTTCTATGACTTCCCTCTGTGTATATTATGATTATGTCAGGGTCATCAACAACTGTTTGTTCTGTGCCCAGTAAATTTGGCTGAACTACATTTTACCTTGGCAGCTTCCTGATCTAACATGTGTCTTGGCTCTCTAATTGTAGACTCTCTCCTCAGAGCTTCTTTGAAGTGTTTGGAGAATTAACTTTCAGCTACCTCATAATTAGTTATTAAAATAATTTGTGACATCTCTAATTTGGTAGCCATTTGGTTGTCTATCCCTCTAATTTCTGAACTGTAAAACACTAAGCATTTTCAAATGACTTTTCCTATAAGAACATACAATGGCCTGTTACAGACTGCCAAAATAAAGCTGCTTCGGGTCTCTTTGGAGGTATGCTATTTAAATGATGCATGCACCCTAAGAATCTGAAAGCTGCACCAAAGCTGCACTCCAGTGCTTAGGAATGGAATGTGGCTTTGGCGCGACCTCCGGACTTTTAGGACCCATGCATCATTTAAATAGCATACCTCCAAAGAGACCCGAAGCAGCTTTATTTTGACAGTCTGTAACAGGCCATTGGTAGGAAAGAAGAAAGCTGGAAATCTTTCATTGGTCTTACCCCAATGACAGAATAGAAATAAAGTCATATTAAAGCTAAAGAGACTGTCAAGGGAAGGGAAGGCACTATCAAGAAACCAGGGAGAGAAATGTTTAAATGTTAGGATGGAGAGGGCCGCCTGACTAACTGGGCCAGCCACATTGCTGTTGCAGGGGAGGAAGTTGCTGGCTTGGGACACTGCCCAGCCCCAGTGATGCCCAGTAGGCGCTGCAAGAAATTTCCAGGGCTGGGATTGGCAGACGGGGTAAAGGGAGGGCAGTACTTCCACCCCCAGTGCCAGGACTACAAATTCCAGACGGTGCCGGGGGCAGAAGTGCCTCCCTATTGGGCATCATCACAGGCAGGGGTGCCTATGATTGGTTGAGGTGCCAACAAGGGTGGAACTTCTGACCCTCACAGCCTCTAATTGGTCCTTGGGCCTATAATAGGCCATGTCACACTTGAGGCCAGTGCCATTCTTGCTCGGCTCTTGCCAGAGTCTGGATGGCCATCTGTTGGGGATGTTTTGATTGAGAGTTCCTGCATGGCAGGGGCTTGAACTGGATGGCTCTTGTGGTCTCTTCCAATTCTATGATTCTATGATTTCCTCCCTCTCTCCAGCTGGTGAAAGGGGCTTTGCTATTGCAATTTTCCAGAGGTGGTAGCATAGGTCTTGGATCTAGTAGGCATGGTTTCCAGGGCTGCGCAGCATTAGATCAGGAGTCCAACGGGGAACCAAGGGTGCTGGAAGTGCTGCTGTGTTGCCATTGCAGGGGCAGCATGAAGTCAGCATCCCCCAGTGACAAGGGGTGGAGATGCACATGAGTGGTCAACCAGTTACCAGAGATGCAGAGGGGCAATTAACTGGTCATCTCTTTTGTCATCACGAAGCTTGGCCGTGACCAAGCAAATGGGTTCATCGAGCAACAAGGGATTCTTTGCTGACAGACCCAGACTTCATGCTTTGCGGACCAACGCTACATTTCACTAAATTTGTGGCCTTTTACTTCCTATGATATATGTCATGGTAATTCTTGTGGCAACCCCCCCCCCTCCATTGCAACAATCTGCTTGTTGTTACCAGGGAGTCAGATAGTGAAGTTCTGATCTTTCACATAGTAGAGGTATCCTAAAGTTATCTGTTTGCAATTGATCAGCTTCTAGACTGGAAGTTTTTCCATCTTTATTATGGTCCAGTGAGGGTATGTGATTTCATGCCAAATTAAATGATTAGCTACAAAGTCCTGTCTGAAGGGAAGTAGGCTGGTCAGAACGAACGAATGAACGAATGAACGAACGAAAGAAATTATGTGGGAGAGAGATTTTCAGTAAATATAGCTTGCATGATAAGGTACACCTGCTGAAATTCTTTCTTTCATGCAATTGTTATGGGTGTAGGCATAGTGTTTTCATCATGTGGCTATCCAGAGCCGTTCCATCCTATTTGGACTGTGGACAACAACAGTGAAAGACTCAAGCAGGGCTGGGTGAGAATAAGGAAGAAATGAGAATAAGAGAATAAGCAGCAGCATGGTGTTAACAGTGGTTAAAAACTGAAGGAGGTATGTATGAAAAGGAAACCAAGGGCTGAAATCACTTGAGGCAAGAATTGGAAAAGATCTCCAACTCGGGAATGATAGAATCCAGTTACAGTATTTGGGGTCAGTCTGGATTGACCATATTTCTTGTTGCCTGTACTATGTTGTGAGAGTGAGAGAAGGATTTTCAATGGCATTTGAACTGACCCCAATTTATCCTCCACAGACTGAAAGGGGAGAGAGATAAGGAAGCTACTGTACAGGTTGTAAGGTATTTAAATACTGAGAGAAGCAAAGAGAGGAAATAAAAGGGTGGGCCAGTGCTCCTAGACTGAGAGTTGTCTCCAATACAGCAATCAGTTCTCAGATGTCAGTTTGAAAATCTTAACCTTAGGATAGAAACATAATCTGAAATACCACTGCTACCTAGATGTTTCTTGCTGGTGACAGCAGCAAATGAGAGGAATATGCCATGCAGCAACTTCTGACAACCTTGTCACAGCATCAAGTGAGAGCTAACAGCGACATGTGTGGGCTCTTAAAAAAACAAATCATTGTCATATTTCAAGCAGATTGTTCTTCAACATCAAGTCACTAGGAAAGGCTGCAGCAGCCAGAAGACACACCTATCATTGCTGAGCCCTGCTCCATTGTACCACTTACTGTATCAGGCATTTAGAAATATGTGATGTGTGACAAGTCTTAATTATGTTAATTATAATATGGAATGGAAATTTGGGGCATAATTTAGGTTAAGTGGAATGACAAAAATTTTAAAATAATGTGCAGAACCCAGTTGTTGATGGCAGACATTTTGACATTTCCTTAGGAATAGTTGCTAAAAATCTAAAAGCCAGTTTCTCCCAGTCTTGCCTGCATTTTCATCTTGTCCTCGTTTCATACAAACTGCAACACTTTTCCTTTTGTTCTGAAATCTGTACTTTTGTATTTTCCTAATATCTTAATCTCTTGTACAGTCCAGCCTATTTATGCAGTTCCCCTCCCCATTGACTAAAGTGTATTGCTCTGTGTTTTTTCATTTGCACACCTTTCTATCCATTTGCTTTTTGAAATATGCACATTGTTTTGTGTAAACTTTATTCTTACGAAATTCTCCTGTAAGACCTATAGATAAGTGCTCACGGTGATGTGCTACAAGTGTCAGAAGGTGCAATGTAAATGTGATTGTCATCCAGTGAAAATTCTTTCCATCTCTAGTTACAAATTCCTTTTTCCTGCTCATCCTGTACATCCTCTCCTCTTTCTGGCTCCTCTTTCTCTCCCTCTAGCCTACTGCTCAATTGTCCTTTTCATCTCTTCCTCCTCATTCTTACCAAGCAGCAGGAGCTTCTTTCTGTTAGGTTGCAGAAATGTAGTCCCTCAAGTCCAGAAAGCCCTTCCAAATATTAAATAAATAAATTACTGAGATTCTTGGTATGGATACAAAGTCCACCACCCAGGGTGTTTTCTTCACTCCGTTCATCTTCCCCCCCCCTTTATCACCAATGAGCATCTTTTCTCCTCATTGAACTCTTCTGCCTTTAACAACTGCAAGAGATTAGATATAGTTTTCTCAAGAATGGACATTCAACAAAATTTAGGATCCTGGCTATCTAAAACTATGCAAATGTACCTATGCTAAATGTCATCAGCATTACATTTATGAATATGCTGGTCTTTCATAGGCCTTATCTGCACAGACCAAAAGGCCCATTCTTCACCCCCCTCCACCCCTGTGCTGGCATTGTCTTGTTCAGATAATGCATGGCCCTACCCCCAGTTCTGGTGTGGGCAGTGTGGATGTTGTCCCACACTAGAACTGCAGTATAACAAGGATAACACAGATTTTAAAAGTTTACTTTGACCTGTTACAGACTGCCAAAATAAAGCTGCTTCGGGTCTCTTTGGAGGTATGCTATTTAAATGATGCATGGGTCCTAAGAGTCCGGAGGTCGCACCAAAGCCACACTCCATTCCTAAGCACTGGAGTGCAGCTTTGGTGCAGCTTCCGGATACTTAGGATGCATGCATCATTTAAACAGCATACCTCCAAAGAGACCCGAAGCAGCTTTATTTTGGCAATGTGTAACAGGCCTAAGTTGTCCAAACCTCCCAGGGTCTTTGGAGCTCTCTGTTTCCATGCTGTGGCGTTTATCTGCATTGGTGTGCACTGCCACAGTGGGCTGCTTGTTTTGAGGTCAGAATGAGGTGCCCAGCATGAGACCATTGTTGGGCACCATGTTCTGATCTCAGAAGTAAGTGACCCACATCAGCCTCAAATGCACCAGACAGCTCAGTGAGTACCCATGCAAATAGATGCTGTGGCATAGAAACAGAGGCTAAGGTAATGGAGCAGATTGGAGTAGCTGTAGGACCAGGATACTCCAGGCTGCCCCTGAAGTATCCTGACCTGTGCAGACAAGGACACAGTTTTCTTTTTAAAAATAATTTAAAAATCCAAAAAACCTAAAATAAAATTCTTCCCCAAAGTTTAAAAAACGTGTAGGTTTTCTCGACTTTGCATTAGGCTTAATGTTGCATTATTTCTGATTGATGCAAAGGCATCTGAAAAACAACCTGCAAAAGTGGATTTTAAAATCCCGTTTCTGCCCAGGATTTAACCAATTTGCTTCCAATTTGCCTCCATGTGATAAAGTCCAATGTTTCTGCAAATATTTGAGATACAGGGTTTAAACAAGAAAGGAAAAGTATTCTCCTCATACCAAGGTGTCTTTGAAGTCAGCCTTAGCCTGGCCATTACTCCCATGCTCCTGTAACTTAGCCCACACCTTCACTGCAAAAGCTACATAAATCTTTTCTTTCCTTCCCTTCCTTGTAGCTTCTCACAGAACAGTACATAAAACTTTAATACACTGTTCTTAGGTGCACTGTATGCAATCTACAGAATCAAAGGCATTTGAGGAGTTCAGAGGGACTTGGCTCTCATCTCTCACTCACCTTCTATCTCATATCAAAACCTGCTTTACATTCCCCTGTAGACTGCTGTGCTATAGGACTAAGTTTATCATGTCACAAGTAGTACTTTCCTGCTGGTCAAAACAATGGTTGTATCCCTTTAACTGAACATCAGTGTAAGCAAACATGCTTTATGGAGTTAAGGATTTTTCATGTCCAAATCATAACATAGCATACTTACTGCTGCATGAACATTTGTTCTGTGAGGGTGTGAAGAAAAATAGGCATATTATGCAGACCTATGTAGCAGTCACATGAGCCAGTTAAACCAATTCAGAACTACTGTAGTTCTCCATTGAGCAAAATATCAGCCTTGCTGAATAAGGCCTTATGAACAGATTTCTATCATGCCTTTGGATTTAGTGAAGTTCAGGGTAGGCCTCTTGTTTCGATACCCAGGTCCAGAGAATGCTGGATGTGCAGGACTGGCTCTGGAGTTGAGACTACAAAAGGAATACTGACCTTTGTCAGAAAGGAAGGGGTACTCCTTTATTCTATAGGGCTAAGTCACACGAGACTTGGGAAGGCAACAGGAAGGGATAGTGTCAGCAGGGGAGCATCAGAGGAAAGGAAAGAAGGGCTGTGTGCGTGACCTCCTTGAATTTCTCAACACATGAGGTGGAGGAAGTTGTGTGGTCTGAGGATGTGGTCTTTATAATCATACTGCCAATCTAAGGCAAATAACACTTGCTAACAGAAAATCAGAAGGTAGTTTCATTGTAGCCCACAAAGCAGAGTGTGGTAACAAGTTCTGTTGTCACATGAGTAACGTGTTGGATTCTGAGCAGAGTGCCTTGCTGCTCAGTACCTATTTGTGCACTTGTGTGGACCTGGCCAACTGCCGCTGCTGTAGTGCAATAGGATGATGTGGATATATCCATCTACACTGCAAACTTCAGTGCACAGTTCCAATTTTCAGTGACATAGATTGTATCATGAATCCTTGGAACTGCAATTTCATGAAAATACTGAAATCTGTTATGAGACCCTATTCCTGCATCCATTTTTCTTGTGTCCATAGTTTCTTGCGGAACTGAAATTTGTTTATATCCATAGCATAGATACATGTAAATCAACTAATGCAAGTCCTTCTTTCTCTTGT
Source organism: Sceloporus undulatus (assembly GCF_019175285.1). Lineage (NCBI taxonomy): Eukaryota > Metazoa > Chordata > Lepidosauria > Squamata > Phrynosomatidae > Sceloporus > Sceloporus undulatus. Next base: position 133,537,524 of record NC_056525.1, on the reverse strand, counting down.
CATAGCCTCCCATTTGGACTTTGATGATGCTGATGATAGATGCGAAGGTAATTACCCAGCAGGTTCCACACTCCCTTAAATGTTGACGAAGTGAGGGGGGGGGCACTGCTATTTATGGAGGGAACAGGATAATCACTATAACTACAAATTACAGAGCAAGCTTAGAGGAACCTCTTGGAAATGCTATAGTGGGTTCATCTGACACTAAAAAAGCAAGGGACTTTAACAAGCACATTAGGTATTTAATGCATGGCATAGAGAACACTGGGACTGGGCCCGGTGGCATCATGTTAATATTCAGTTCAGTCCAGTACATTCCCTAGCTGGAGCTAATCCAACCAGAACAATTCTAAAATGAAACCATTTCCTAAGGGTGAGAGAAAAGGATAAATGCTCAGGAGTTTTGCATTGGATTGCTTTAAAAGGGTAAACTATTCAACTGCATTTCAGCTTTTGGAGACATTCTTCCTACAGGCATTTTCTTTCTCTCTTGCTCCATCATTTGCAATTTTCCTGTAATATTGTATTGATAATGGAATTCAAATTTTATCTCCTGGATTCTGGAATGTTTTGTTCCCATTGCCACATGGCCAGAAGGAGCAGGGGCCTGCCTGCATATACTGTATAACCCTCCACACAAAACCAATGCAACACAGAACCAAAATAACAACAGCAAATTGAAAAAATACAGGTCTGTGACTAACATCGTCATCATCATATATATATATTTTAAAAATCCTCCTGTATGATTTTAAACCCCTTTCCCTGATGAAGAAGCTAGTGGAGAGCTTGCATCATATATTTGTGCATTTTGGTTGGCCAAGTAAAAGTATTACTCTCTGGTGGATTTTAGATGTTATTGTATTTTCCTAAGATGGAGGGGTAACACCACTGATCCTGAAACGTCTGCCTTTTGGCAGAAATGGGTTCTGGTGTTTGCCTGTGTCCTGCATGATACACTTTTTTAAATGTTCATGTCTGCCAGGACTGGGCTGCTACCCTTATACATAAGGGCAAGCTGACTTCCGGTGACATGGCGGTGCAGAGATCACCCTCTTAGAGGAGGTTCCTGAGGGTGATTGCTAGTTGCAGAGACGGGATCGGTTGGGGTGAAGTACCAGCCAATCAAGAGGGGAGGAAAACCTCCAGCTCCAGGTATTGTGCTTTGAATGAAGGAAAAAGAAGTTAATGTGCAATACAGAGGAGCTGTAGAGAGATTTGAGCAACCACGTCCACAATAAGTAGTCACAAGCAATAAAACCTCCACCACCCACTTTTTAAAATCTTGCTTTGGATAACTGCAAAGAGACTCACCCTACCAATTTATCATACTTTCTGCATGAAAGGACCCACCTATGTGGAATAAAGAAGGAGCGGAGTAAGTGGAGAGAAGCATGAGGGAGAAACATAGAGAGAAGAGGAGGGAAGGGAAGGAAAAGGAAAGATCAAAGCTTGGCTGTGCTTCCTGTCTCTGCCTTGCTGGGTGTTCTAAGAAAGTGCTCCGAGTTCTAGATAAAGATTGAAGTAGTTTGAACAATTGAATATTAGATACAAGTAAAGTAAAGCAAAATTTCTCAAGAATGAGGTACAAAGAAGGATTGTGCTGAAAGGGGTGAATGGGGATGGTTGTCCCCTGCTGAGGGTGAAAGAGTTTGAGTCACTGAAGAGAACATGGTGACTGGCAAAAACGAGAAAGTTTCCGATTCGCATGTTGAGACTTGATTTGACTGGGGGCTGAGTTAACAGAATACATAATGGCAAGCCATCTCTGGTAACATTTGTCTGCATTCCCATATCTGGTAGGCTCATGTTGTTGTGTGCCTTCATATCATTTCCAATTTATGGCGACCCTAAGGCAAACCTGTTACAGGGTTTTCTTGGCAAGATTTGTTCAGAGGGGGTTTGTCATTGCCTTTCTCTGAGACTGAGAGAGTGTGACTTGTCCAAAGTCACCCAGTGGTTTTCCACAGCTGAGTGCAGATGTGAACCTTGGTCTTTAGGATCTTAGTCCAACATCCAAATCACTACGTCACACTGACTCCTGGTAGACTCTGCCCACAACATTATTTATTCAGTTATTCAATTTATTGTCTGATTTTTCCTGCTGGAGACTCAAGGCAGCTTACAATAATTTACAATAATTTAAAATTGTTAGCTAAATGTTGCATTACAAAACTTAAGAAAATGATTTAGTGATGGTATAATTAAAAGCAAATATTTTAAAGCAGTTTATAATACATAGTTAAAAATCTCATCCCATCACATGGCACTTGGGCCTCGAACTGCCAACCTTCTGACCTTAGGATCATCAGAACCGACAACTTAACCACTAGCATGTCACTTACAATTGAAAGCAAATAGTTTTTTTAAAAAGGTTCTGGTAATATATACCAAATATATACAGTATATATGTACTCACACATACAATATACAGTATTCTACTCAGAGCATGAAAAGACACAAAGAAATGGGGTGGCTTTCTTACTATGAAGAGATGTGGCAAAAGCAATCAAAGGATACAGTGCAAAATCAGACCAAATCATCTGAATAAGGATTCATGGTAAACCTATGAATATCATCATACTTCAAGTCTATGCACCAATCACAGAGGCAGAAGAGGAAGAAAATGAAAGATTCTAAGAGGGAGTACAGGAAGAAATTGGCAACACACCAGAACACATTGGCAAGCTGATCAAAGGTGACTGGAATGACAAAGCTAGAAGCAAAGAAGAATCCATTATCCAAATCCAAAGAAGAGGCCAATATGGATTAAGAAAGAGAAACGAAGCTTGTGAGCATCTGATGGATTTGTGAAGCTAACAACCTTTTCATTGCAATCATATTTTTCATACAATCAAAAAGAAGTCTATAAACATGGACATCACCAGATGGCCAACACAAAAACCAAATAGATCATATAATCAGAAGTAAAACATGGCAAAGTTCAATACTGGTGGCCAAGACTAGACCAGGCGCCGACTATGATGCAGATCACAAACTACTCATATCAAAATTAAGAGTAAAACTCAAGATGCAAACAAAACTAGTAATCAAACAAAATATTATCTCAACAATATTTCATCAGAATTTATTGACAATATAAGGAACAGATTTGCACTACTCAGCATAATAGACCAAGAACCAAAAGAACTATGATCTGAAGCCAGGGACAGATAAAATGCTGTAAGTAATAAATGAAAGAAGAGAAACAAAACGAAAGGGAGATAGGAACTCACTAAGAACCATGAATGCAACACTATAATGGCTAATGCAACAAGATAAAGAAAACTGCTACAATGATCAATGCAAAGACATAGAAGTCAACAACAACAAGAGACCTATTCCACAAGATCCAGGAACTCAAATGAAATTTCAAGCCAAGGACTGGGTCACCCTATGACAATAAAAATAACAATTCAAGACCAAGAAGGAATAAAAAGATGCTCAATGCAATACACAGAAGAGATATATAAAAGAGATGATAAAATGAATTGCATGTGGAATGAAGAGCCATATGAAGATGAACCCCAAATTCTAAAAAGGGATGTGGAAGATGCAATAAGGGAAATGGCAAAAAACAAATCACCAGAAACGGATGGTATCCCAATTGAACGGCTGCAGTCCATGCTGTCAGAGTCAACTACAGTGCTATCCAACATATGTCAACAGATATGGAAAACAAAACGATCAACAACAGATTGAAAACAATCAATATACATCCCCATCCACAAAAAAGGAGGCACAAAAGACTGTAGCAACTATAGGACCATAGCACTAATCTCCCACGCAAGCAAAATTATGCTCAAAATTCTGCAACACAGACTCCAACCATACATGGAGAGAGAAATCCCAGAAGTCCAAGTGGGGGTCAGAAAAGGAAGAGGCACTAGGGACCACGACAGTTAATGGAGCACACCAGGGAATTGCAAAAGACAATCAGCAATGTGCTTTATAAACTATCGCAAAGCCTTTGACTGCATAGATCATGAAAGGCTATGGAATACCCTTAAAGACATGGGAGTGCCAACACATCTGATAATCTTGATGAGGAATCTGTATTCAGGACAAGAGGCTACTGTCAGACCAAAACACAGAGAAACCGAATGGTTCCCAACTGGCAAAGGAGTCAGACAAGGTTGCATCTTATCACCCTATCTGTTCAACGTATCTGCAGACATATCGTAAAAAAAACAGGACTGGACATAGAAGGAGGAGGAGTGAAAATAGGAAGAAGGAATATCAACAGTCTAAGATATGCAGATAACACCATAATACTAGTAGAAAGACTTAGAACGATAACTAAGGAAGATCAAGGAAGAAAATGCCAAAGCAAGCTTATTGTCTAACATAAAGAAAACAAGGTATGTTAAGGAATACAAATCAGGACATCAATATAAGAAACAGGGTAAGTTACCCCTGTCTGCATTTGAATTAATAGAGGACTTAAATTTAATGGATATGTGGAAACGGATGCATGGCAACAAGAAGGACTATATATTTTACTCAAACAGATATAGAACTTGGTCAAGGATAGATATGATACTAACATCCAAATTATTAAATAAAGACATAATCAAAGCTGAGATTCTCCCCATGATATTGTCAGATCATTGCCCGGTAACAGTATCACTGAAACAAAGACCCAAAGAATTTACTTAGAGATTGAAAAATTATTTGCTAGCAGACGAAGATGTAATTAAAAGAATCAGACAAGCAATAAAATTATATTTCTAAGAGAATACTAAGAAGGAAACATCCATGAAAGTAATCTGGGATGCAGGGGGCTACTAATACAGCAAGAGAAGAGAAAGAAAAGAAAGAAAATGGAAAACGATAAGGACTTACTGGACCAATTGAAAAAGAAAGAACAAGAAGCTAAAAACAAACCTATGGATAAAAGAATTTTTTGTGAATTACAATTAATTAGAAACAAGATTAATAAAAATGCAATGAAAGAAATTACAAAAAAGATTAAATATATAAAATACAATGACTTCAAAAATGCTAATACGGTGGGAAAATGGTTTCCTGGAGATTAAAGAAAAACAAAAGAAAAAGAGCAATTTCAAAATTGAAAAAAGATAACATTATTGTGACACAACAAGACAAATTAAAAGATATAATTACTGATTATTACCAGAAATTATGTAAAATGGAAGAAACTACCCAGGAGAAGAGAGTTAATATATGAGAATACATAAGAAAAGAAGCAAAAGTATGTATTACAGAACAACAAGCTAAAGAGCTAAATGAAGCAATTTCATCAGAAGAATTTGAATTAGCAATAAAAAGACTCAAAGACAATAAAGCTCCAGGCCCCAATGGTCTAACAGGGAAATTCTACAACCATCTTCAAAGAGGAATTGATACCACCATTATTAGAAACCATAAAAGAAATCGATCTTGGGAAATATCCAGAGACTTGGTTTCATTCAACAACAACGTTAATTCCAAAAGAAAACAAAGACCCTAAGCTAATTGAAAACTACTGTCCAATTTCCTTATTAAACCTGGATTATAAGATTTATATCTATTTTAGCGGAACGTTTGAAGAAAATACTACCTGTTAAGATATAATCTGAAAAACAAGCAGGTTTTCTCCCGAACAAGTATTTTAAAGATAATATTAGAACAATAATAAATGTAATTGAATTTTTCCAAATTTATATTGGAAGGAAATTACGGATGGTGTTTGCAGATATCGAAAAAGCTTTCGATAATGTAAACTGGGATTTTTTTAGATATAGTAATGGATGAATGGGGTATTAAAGACAGATTTATGAATTGGATAACGAGCATATATAACAAACAATTCACTAGGATTGGTGAGAATGGAGAAAAACGGGTTTGATCAACATTGAGAAAGGTACGCGCCAAGGTTGTCCCTTGTCGCCATTACTTTTCTTAATGGCAATGGAAGTGCTGAATAATAAGATAAGAAAAGATGATAAAATACAAGTAACTTATAACCAATAGACTTGGTCCTAACCTCTTGGGCAGCAGAGAAGTAATCAACATGCACCCTTTGCGACAGCCCTTTAAACATTTAAAGAGTCACTCCTCTGTTTTGTCTTCACCAGGCTGAACATGCCCAACTTCTTCAACCTTCACTCAAAAGTATTCTCCTACACTCAAAAGTATTCTTGGAAACTACAGTCCTATTAATGAAGGCTAAAATATTATTTGCATTCTTTGCTGCATCATACTTCTGGGCCATGTCCAACTTATGATCAATAATGATGCCAAGGTCTTCTTCACGTGTATTGCTACTAAGCCAAATATCCCCAATTCTATCCCTATGCATTTGTTTTTTGTGCCCTAAATGCACAATGTTGCATTTTTATGTTTACTTTCACTCTATTAGTCTCACCCCAGTTTTCCAATTTATCAGTTTATCAGTAAAGTTGGTAAAACGCTAGGCGATCACAACAAAAAAGCAGACCTGCTCAAGAGCTATTTTACTTTAGTTTTCTCCCAAAAGAGAACTATGTGCCACCATATCTCAGCAGAGACCTTGGGAAGGGATCCAAATTGCAAATCATGATTAATAAGGAGATAGTCAGGAATTGAAAAGCTTTAGGGGCACATGAACTGCATTCCAAGGAACTGGAGTAACTTGGTGATGTTAAGAAATCTAGGGAATAGGTGAGGTACTTTGACTACATCATGAGAAGGCACAACTCACTAGAAAAGACAATAATGCTAGGAAATGTCGAAGGTAATAGAAAGAGAAGAAGACTGCATGCAAAATGGATAGACTCAGTTAGGAAGGTCATGCACTTACAGGACCTAAGCAGAGCAGTGAAGGAGAGGGTGCTTTGGGATGTCTGGATTGCTATGAATCTGGATTGATTCAAGGGCAGTTGACAACAACAGCAACAAAGCTAATACATTGGAAGATAGGAACAAAAATCAAAAGAACCTTGATAAACAGACAATTGAGCTAAAACTAACAGAATGAAATGACACACCTTATGACAAGGTATTGAAATACAAGGTGGTCAAAATCCAAGTGCTAGAGAAGCACAAGGAGAAATGCTTGAATTACCCTACGTATTGACCTGAGTGGGGCCTGTACCTGAATTCCTGTCTGGGCCCTTTCCATGCACTGACCAGTCCTCTGACTGGCTGATCTTCCTAAAGTTTCTGGAGAGATAAGATGGCAACTCTTTGATGCACCATACAGCCCCACAAAACCAGCCCTTTCAGGTAAGTGTGACTCTTAAAGGTAAGTCAGAATCTGACCCTATAGATGTGATGCTTTTCAATCCTCTAAAAATGTAAAGGTTTCTCACCCTGCCTTTTTAATAACACCTCTTATTCTATGCCTATCCTTCTTGCTTCTGTGATTTGTTTGTTTTAACTGGCCATCTATAAACATAATTTGTTGTTGATATATTCCAGTTTTGGCTTCTGCAGTAGCTACAGTAGACTGAATTTGTTTCATATCACTTTCCATCATATTTTGTTCTTCACCAAGTATTTGAAAGCACTGGATCTTGCTGGTTAATTGCAATGTAGAAGCTTCTAAAATGTTCTAATTTACTAAATGTTTCATCAGTTTCACTCTTTACCTTACCAATTTATTTAATATTGTCTCAAAGGCATATGAAATACATTAAAATTATGATAAAATATATTTAATCAGTGTTTTTAGGTCATACAAAGCAGGCTGAATTCATCCTCTTGTTATGGATGCTCTTTTAGTAGTAGCTGATCTTGTGGCCTCTATAAGAAAAATAAAGACATTTCCAGAAATATGAATGAAATAGATCATCACATCTTAATTCAAATTTTACATAACAAGGTGCTAATACTAACATATTTCAGTGCTAGTACAAATTGAAGTGCTATCTATAATCAAGTTAATTAAGTGTTTTAGCTGTAATGATAATGATTGTAAGTATTTCAGTACTATTAACAGTTAAGGTTCTGTCTGCACTGACAAGTTACAGTACAATCTTAACATGTCTCTTGAAAAGCAAGTCTCAGTTATGGTTAGCTGGGCTCATCCCTGGTTTGTGTGTTCAGCACTGCAGCTTTAGTAACATTAATAATTTTTGGACAGCCTTCAAATATTCTTAAATTAATGTGTTCAAGGGCTTCATTATTACTTAATATTTAAGGTGCTGACTGAAGCAATATCACACCAACAAGTCTGTAAGACTTAAAGTGCTTCAGTGATGCTAATAAATATAATGTTATCTTTGATAAATATCTCATACACTATGCGTCCAAAAAGACAAACATTTTAAAGCTTCCATAATACTGACAAATAGAGTATTTTTTTCTCAGTTAGCTGACAGAGCCCAAATCTCAGAGTGCAAGCTGAGAGAGCACAGGCAAAGGAACATGTGTCAGGCACCAGAGTCTCTTTTTATGGGCATGGCAACTTTCTGCTCAGTCTCAATGTTGTCCAGTATCTTTCTTCCTGCCCTAATAGTTCTTGGGACACTGGGGCCGCCATTCCCGTGGTTGGTACAGGAGACATAGTTTATGAATCAGATCTTAGGTCTCCCTCTGAGCATGTGGATCATTCTGTCTTTTATTATCTCCAGTGATCATGCCATGAAGATTAATCTAAGTGTCAAGTCCAAAAATATGTAAAATGATGGCTTCCAATAAATCTGTTGGTAAGACTACTTCACTCTTGCTGTCAGAAACTAACATGGCTCACTTTCTGGAATTTTTCCTTACACTAATCTTATCAGGATACTGAACATGAGTGGCAGTACTTGTGGTGGTGATCCTAGTATATATGGGTTTATGTTGTCAATAGGAGCTTTGTATTCATTATGTTATCTGTCAGGGATGAATCTTTCTTGTGAGCACAGAGTATGGCTTAAATGCAGTAAATTTAATCTTCAGTGCTTGAGGTATGTATGTAGTTTATCATTTGTCCTCTTTACAAATGGAAGTCTTCCTTCATTATTTCATCAGTCTGGAGCAGATGAACTGTATGAAAGGGAATTTTGATAGGTGCTTGTCTCTGTGTGTAGAGTTGTTCTCAAGAAAAAGGAAACTCGGAGCCCATTGAGGGTTTGTATATTTTTCCTCTGTTGTTGTTATTTGCCATCAGGTCAGCTTGCCATCACCACTACTATTTCCTCACCAGGTGCAAGATTTTTACGAAGCCAAAATGTCTGGCAGTTTTGATGTCATCACACAACTGCAGGATTTTTCCTCTCAGCTCCTCAGGCACATATGTTTTTTCCTCTTTACAATAAACTCACTTCTTTAGTTGTACCTGTAATTCATTTGAGTGCTGCTTCGCATTTAGTTCCTTCTAATAAATGTCTCCCATTCTCAAGAGATTTCTGCACTGCAGCCACTTCCTTTTTCCAGACCACCCAATTGAGTTCTGCCCCTGAAGATTTTTTTTTCTGATAAGTATGCACATGATCTCAATTGTCCTTGTCTGTCTTTCTATAAGAAGACTTCCCTCCAAGCAGTGTCATTGATGTCACCCTGCACCAGAAACTACTGAATAGTATCCAGATGTTTCAGAATTGGCTCTGAACTGAATTACCACTCCACTTAATTTTAGTGCTTGGTTTTATACTCTGGTTTCTCTTCAGATCATATAAATCTTTTGCCTTTTTTGTGATTTTTTTTTTTTGTCCCCCTGCCCTTTTTTTTTTATTTTCAACAAGTCTATCCAGGCAGTTCCACCAGGACAAAATTGGGAATAAGTTGTCTACAAAAACTGACGAATATCATGAAGCTTTGTAGAGATCACAGTCCCATTGTTCTTTTGGAAATCTATGTACATAGGCCCTATACAGACAGGCCAAAATAAAGCTGCTTCGAGTCACTTTGGAAGTATTCTGTTTAAATAATATGTGCATATTAAGAGCCCGGAAGCCGCACCAAAGCCATGATCCAGTCCTAAGGACTGGTGCACAGTCTTGGTGCAGCTTCCGGACTCTTGGGACGCATGCATCATGTAAACAGCATACCTCCAAAGTGACCCGAAGCAGCTTTATTTTGGCCTGTCTGTATAGGGCCATAGAATCAACCCCTTACCTCTTATGTATTAAGTTTCAAAAATTCAATGAATAGATTGTTGGGAGACTGAGAGAGGAATAGATCTTCAGAAGAAGCTAAGTGTGAGGAAGGAGGGAGGAGCATGCAGTAAAAATGAAAGTGAAACCTTTTGAACAGAATATTCCACATGTCTTTGGATCATTGTGTGTATAGCCTGACTGGAATGTATATTGAACATTTCTAGTCTGTGGACCATTGTTTTGTTTTCCATATTGGCTAGCAAATCTTTGTTAGAACATAAATGGATTTTGTTTCTACAGCCTGAAACAGATCTAGCAGTATTTTTCTCATAATACATATTATTTTTATACTCGATAATGCCGATACTTTGTATTTTGCATCTGATTATATTGATCATTTGGTGACTTACTTAACAGCCAGGTTGTGAACAAAAATAACTGTAATTTGGTTAGAAAAGATGGCTACAAAATTTAATTGCCCTAAAAATGGAGAAAACTTGAAAGAGATACAAAAGAAATTAATGTCCAGATGGAGTAATTATAATAATAAAAGAAAGACATCCTAGTGTTATCTCCTTAGCCCCCAGAAGGCAAAGAAAAATATATAAATAGTAAATAGGTATCTGGCAAGAGAGGGAGGATGTAATCATTCATGACTTGTGAACTCTATCAATTAAATATTGGAAATGTTTGTGATGTAGCAAAGATACCGCTGTTAGAAGTGCCACTGAACAATTACTGTGTTCTTGTGAAGTTCCCCATTAATTTCAAAGGAGTGCGTGATGGATGACTTCTTGATGGACTGTTCCCAGAGTTTATAAAAGAGATCCCTCCTCACGAGTTCATAATTTTCCTTCCACTATTTCTTCTCGTTTTCTATTCACATGGTATTTTATCATTTAATTAACAAGATTTCACACAGCATTATAAATGTTACTTCTTACATATCAAAATAGTAAGTTGCAAAGTCACCAGCTATATGTACGAATTGCAAAGTCATGAATTACAAATTGTGTAGCCATGAACTAATGAATTACAAATGAATGAATTGCAAACCACAAATTATGCAAATTACACAAAGCCTGGAAAGTCAGCAGTGTTTCTCAAAGGGTGTGAATTCTTATGTGAATATTCATTTTAAAAACTGAATACTCTGATCCAAGGAATTTAATGAGAATGAGTACTCTGATTTAATTTTTGAACTTGAATAACCCTGTTGGTTCTGGTTAGAGTTAACAAGTGTTTTCATTGTGATATATACATCTCTGTAACAAATCAGAACCAAGAAAACACACATGTGTAACACAAAGCAGCAAAATTTCCGACCAACATGTTGTGGTTCTTTTGCAGCTTGCATATCTGGTGGACATTTAAAGGTGTCTTCCTACCCTCTAATAAGTCACTTCCTACCACATTGACCCAGAACTCATGCTGCCATATTACAGAGAAGCGTTGACTTCTCTATAAGAGCAGAGCAGTAGTTCTGAATATGCTAGGGCAGTGGTACCCAAACTTTTTCAGGCTACTACTCCTTTTCCTCTTGGATGACAACCCTAGCACACACACCCCATGCCTATTTTTTTGGTATTGGGTCCACTGTTCTATTGGGGGGGGGGAGAGCAGAGAGAAAGTATCCTAAGCAAGGGACATGGCTGCTTTTGCATAATTTTGCAAATGAAGTAAATGAAATCCAGCTTGCCGTGCAACCCCACTGGGTGGCCCTGGGTAAGGCACTCTCCAAGTCACTGGGGAAAGAAATGGCAAACCCCTCTGAAGAAAATTTTCAAGAACCCCATGATAGGTTCTCCTTAGGGTCACCATGAGTCAAAACCAACTTGAAGACACCATGCAAAAATTGCTGCTTAGCGAGCCCAAGTTCCAAAGTTCTAAAGGGCAACTGAAGCAAAGGTGTTAAAAATCAAACATAGAATCATAGAATCATAGAATCATAGAATTGGAAGAGACCACAAGGGCCATCCAGTCCAACCCCCTGCCATGCAGGAAATCCAAATCAAAGCATCCCCAACAGATGGCCATCTAGCCTCTGCTTAAAGACCTCCAAGGAAGGCAACTCCATTACACTCCGGGGGAGTTTGTTCCACTGTCGAACAGCCCTTACTGTCAGGAAGTTCTTCCTAATGTTGAGGTGGAATCTCTTTTCCTGTAGTTTGCATCCATTGTTCCGGGTCCTGTTCTCTGGAGCAGCAGAAAACAAGCTTGCTCCCTCCTCAATGTGACATCCTTTCAAATATTTAAACAGGGCTATCATATCACTTCTTAACCTTCTCTTCTCCAGGCTAAACATCCCCAGCTCCCTGAGTCATTCCTCATAGGGCAAGGTTTCCAGACCTTTCACCATTTTAGTCGCCCTCCTCTGGACACGCTCCAGTTTCTCAATGCCCTTTTTGAATTGTGGTGCCCAGAACTGGACACAATATTCCAGGTGGGGCCTGACCAGAGCAGAATACAGTGGCACAATTACTTCTCTTGATCTAGGAGAAAGGTATCACTGTATTGTGGATTTTGTTATTGTTGGCAGTGTGGCCAACACAGCTACTCCTAGATATGCTTTCTAGATTTCAGGATACGGCATTTTAGACCCAACCAGATATTCCTAAATAAGAGGAAACAAAGGGCTGAGACTTAACTTTTTGAGGTCTTTATCTTCAACAAAAATCAAATATTTGTGTGTTTTTTAAATAGGACTGCATTTGATGCATTTTAAAAGCACCATTTAAAGTTTTTGTTTTTTCAGATGCAGCAACACAGACTTCTTGAGAAATTCAATATTATCTGTAAAAGTAGGGGGCAGGTATTTTCACACAAGAGAGGCAAAGAAAAAAGATTTCTCATTGTGTTGCTAACGGACTTATTTGCAAATTGTATTTCCTAGATTTCATTGTTTGTCTTCCAGATCCCATATGCCCCCCTGCCATTTTTTCAAACACACACACATTTCTATTGGGGAGGGAAACTGAAGAAAGGGGGGCTCCAGCCCATTAGTATGCAGCTAAGAGAAAAGAGGTACTCTGGACCTTAAGAAAAGACCCTCCTTTTTTTTTTCAAACACACATACAAACATTTCCATATAAGGGGAGCTGAAGAGAAAGGCAGCTCCAGTCCCAAGCAAGCAAAAACTTCCATCATGCATGCAGTATCGCCACACACTTACCAGGTCACCAAAAGGTCTCCTTGCTGCTCTGCTTGCCTCCTTTCTCTTCCTGCCTCTGGGCTCTGGGTCTGGCACACTTGTGCAGTACCACCCAGAGCATTAAGTGTGGGATCTGGATGGGTTTCCTGAGGTTTCACACTTGCCTTCAGGAATCCAAGGGCTGGTACACACCGTCATAAAGCAGCATGCTGCCGGCGATATTAGTGTTACGGAGTACACACCAATCACATGCTCCCTAACCCTAGTCCGTGGCAGCGCCGGCATCATAATAATAATAAAATAATAAATAAAGTTTTTATTTATATCCCGCACCTTCCTTCGATCAGGGCGGCTTACAGTATAAAATTTAAAACAACAATACATACAATAAAATCCAAAATACATCACATATAAACAATAATAAAAAACACAGGCTAAAAGCCCCAAAGCCCTTCCTCTTGGCCACGAAAGAGGAGGGAGGCCCACAGGATTTTTAATCGGGGAATGCCTGTTGGAACAGGAAGGTCTTCAAATCCTTCCTGAATTGGGCCAGGGTGGTAGTCGAGCGGAGCTCAGTGGGCAGCGTATTCCAAAGGGCTGGGGCAGCAGTGGAAAACGTCCTCCTTGTGGTGGAGGACAATCTAGCCCCAGGCACCTTCAGTAGCTGCTGCCCAGATGTCCTGAGGGTGCGAGGCGGAATGTACGGGGAGAGGCGATCCTTTAGGTAACCTGGACCCAAGCCATTTAGGGCTTTATAGGTAATAACCAACGCCTTATATTGGGCCCGGAAGCGGATAGGCAACCAATGGAGATCTTTCAATGCCGGTGTTATATGGCTGGTCCTGGGAGCACCAGTGACGAGCCGGGCTGCCATGTTCTGAACCATTTGCAGCTTCCAAGTTTGATATAAGGGTTGCCCCAAGTAGAGTACATTGCAGAAATCCAATCTCGAGGTTACCAGAGCATGTACAACAGTTTCTAGGTCCCTCTGCGCCAGGTATGGGCGCAGCTGGCGAATAAGCCGAAGCTGATAACAGGTGCTCTTGACCGTCGCGTTCACCTGAGCAGTCAGGTGTAGCGACGAGTCAAGAAGCACCCCCAGACTGCGCACGGAGTCCTTCACAGGGAGCGTGACCCCGTTCAGGACAGGTGGAACCACCGCCATTCCTGGACTAGGGGAACCTATAACTAGTACACTCGTCCCCCGGGTTACGAAATTAATTCGTTCCGGCGCCATTTTCGTAACCCGGAAGTCTTTCGTTAGCCGAATCCCCATAGGCGCTAATGGGGAAAAGCCGCGGCTCCGCCGCGGCTCCATTTAAAATAGCGCCGGCTTTTTTTCGCAACCCGGGGAAACCTTCGTAACCCGGAAATAATTAATTAAATGTTTTTTTTTCGTAACCCGAAAAATTCGTAACGCGGCGCGTTCGTATCCCGGGGTACCAGTGTACCTCCGTTTTCTCTGGATTCAATTTGAGTCGGTTTTCCCTCATCCAGCCCATTACCGACTCCAGACAGGCCACGAGAGGAGAGACCCCATCCCCAGTCACTGCATCAGTCGGAGACATAGAGAAAATGATTTGGGTGTCATCAGCGTACTGATAACCCCGCGCCCCATGTCTCTGGATGATCTCTCCCAGCGGTTTCATGTAAATGTTAAATAGCATGGGAGACAGAATGGCCCCTTGAGGGACCCCGGTTTTAAGGGGCCTCTCGTCGGAGCACACGTCTCCTAGCTGCACCATCTGGGACCTCCCAGAGAGGTAGGACCGGAACCACTGGAGCGCAGTGCCCCCGATTCCCACCTCTGCCAGGCGTCCCAGAAGGATACCATGATCTATGGTATCGAAAGCCGCTGAGATGTCCAAGAGCACCAACAGGGACACGCTTCCCCCGTCGACGCTCAGACAGAGATCATCGACCAAGGCGACCATGGCCGTCTCAACCCCGTAGCCTGCCCGGAAGCCAGTTTGAAATGGGTCCAGATAATCCGTTTCATCCAAGACCGCCTGAAGCTGGATTGCAACCGCCCTCTCGATCACCTTCCCCAAAAATGGTAGCAGCGAAACAGGCCGATAATTATTATGAACCAGGGGGTCGAGGGAGGGCTTTTTAAGAATAGGTTTTACTATGGCCAATTTCAGTTGTGATGGAAATTGCCCATCCCTCAAAGATGTATTAACTATCTGGCGTAACAAAGTTGTTACCGCCGATCCCCCCTGGGCCACTAACCACGAGGGACAGGGATCGAGAGAGCAGGTTGTCTTCCGAACACTTCCGAGGATCTTGTCCACATCCTCGGTACTCACCGACTCAAACCGATCCAGTTTAATAAAGTCCACGGAGGCTCCGGACACCTCTACCTTAGGTTCTGCTAAAATGTCGGCGTTCAGACCTTCGCTTATCCGAGATGTTTTATCCGCAAAAAAGTCGTTAAATAAGTCACAGCAGGCCTTAGTAGGTTCAAGGATCTGGTTCTGAGCGGGAGGGAGCTGAGTTAGCTCCCTGACCACCCTGAACAACTCTGCCGGACGCGACTCTGCGGACGCAATACGAGCACCATAGAACGAATTCTTTGCTGCTCGTATTGCCTCTCCGTAGTCCTCTAACAGTTGGTCTAGGAGAGCCTTGTCGTCTAAGCAAAGGTGTTTCCGCCAACGGTACTCTAGCCGTCGCAGTGCCTGCTTCCTTGCCCGGAGATCTTCCGTATACCAGGGCTTGCATTTGGAAGCGGGCCTGAGAGGGCGCTTAGGAGCGATACTGTATATAGCCCTTGAAAGACCGGTATTCCAGATACCAGTGAGGGCATCAACAGAGTCGCCGTCGCTTCCAACCATGGACCCCTCTAAGGCTTCCTGGAACCTTTTGGGTTCCATCAGCCTTCGAGGGTGGACCATCCTAACTGGTCCGCCACCCCCGGGGGGGGATCTGGGTAGAGACCTTGATTTTCGCCTCTACCAGGAAATGATCCGTCCATGACAGGGGGGAAATATTGGCTATTTCCACCCACGGATTTTCCACATCCGAACAGAAGACCAAATCGAGAGTATTACCCGCACAATGCGTAGGACCCTGTATGAGCTGGGACAGGCCCATGGCCGCCATTGTTTCCATGAATTCCCGAGCCGCACCGGGTGGAACATAGCTGGCCGTGAGGGAGATGTTGAAGTCACCCAGGACAAGTAGCCTGGGCGTCTCCAGCATCAGCTCCGCGACCAGCTGTGTCAGCTTGTTAAGGGAGTCCGCTAGCGCATGGGGTGGCCGATACACTAACAGAATCCCTAGACTGTCCCTAGCCTTCAGGGTCAGGTAAATACACTCAATATAGTTCCACACGGGGGCCGCCATGATGCCGGTGCTGCCATGCAGCATCCCCACAGCCACATGGAGAAGCGACATCACAAGTGTTCAACACAACCCTTATGACGTCTCAGGAAGAAGCTGCTCTAGGCAGCTTCTTCCTGCCAGTGGATCATTGGCACAGCAACTACATGGCCCCGCCAATGATCCTGAGGAGAAAGCGGCCGCCCCTTTCTCTTCTGAAGGAAGAAGCCCTTTTCCAGTCCATGGAGAAGTGGCATTTTCCCGCTTCTCCAAGGCCCGTAAAACTCTGGATTGGGGCCGCAGGGCTGCCAATGAGGTTGCCCTGGCCCCAATCCACCTCAAAAAGGGGCACTCTGTCCCAGGCCCAAGTCCTGGATTTTCACGGTTTTTCAGCAGCAGTGGCAACTCTACTTTCAAACCCCATCCTCAGAATTCCCTGCCACCCTTTTCCCCCCTCAGTGCCCCCCTGCTGATCTTTTTCTCCTCAGCGTACCCCTAGAGCTTTCCAACACCCACAGGGGAGTGCTACCATCCACTTTGGGGACCACTGTTCTATGGACCCCAGAGAAAATCAGATGAAAGCTATGGATCCCACCCATAAGCCTAAATACAATTTTCAAAATAACAAGAAGGAAGTCAAGTGGAGAAGGTATAAGTCTCTCTCCTTGGAGGTCTTCAGACAGAGGCTGGATGGCCATCTGTCGGGGATGCTTTGATTGAAATTTCCTGCATGGCAAGGGGGTTGGACTGGATCGCGCTGTGGTGTCTTCCAACTTATGAACCCTAGACCAGAACAAGTATTTTACTACTATTGCTACTGATGCTTTAAACATGGAGAGTTTGCAAGTCTGCACCAGAGAAAAGGACCTTAGATTAGGCATAGCAAGGCTTTTAAGTGGACCTTTAAAATATGTTTAAAAATTGCAGTTTTAGGCAGGGAAAGAGAAATTCCTTCATCAGAAGAAAAGTTACTTTATAGAAGACAATAGGTAATCATGCCACTCCCACAATGATAGTCCAAGGAGACTTTCTAAAACCAAAAACACTAGAGTTTTTTTTTTTTTAAGGAAGCTTTCCCCAGCCACATCTTTTCCGCACTGTAACAGCCACTTGATGCCACTAACTGCCACAGCTCTGTCTTTTAGACAAAAAAGGCCTCACTAGGCCTGAATACCTTAATTCATTGTGGAGCAGTTGTGTTTGTTTTGAACTTCATAGACCATGCTGCGTGCATGAAAACACATGTGACAAATGCAGGGATTAAAAAAAACTTTTAATGAAAGCAAAGACATAAAGCAGGTACCCCATTCAGCACTTATGCAGTTTCTCAGGGACCTAAAAATGTGGGCAGTTGCAAAAATGATCACTGTCTGATTCCACGTATCTGAGGGTATTGGTTTGTGGAATTTATAAAGAAAGTGGCTTGGTTTTGCAAGCTGCTGCAAAAAATCAAATGTATTGAGTGATTTGGAAAATGTATATCCCAACTTTCCACTGCAAATAGCCTTCAAGAAAGCTAGCAACATTCCAATTAAGGTTGAGTACTAAGCACATTTATTAGGAACTAAGATTCACTAGGAGAATCAGCCTGGCATAGTGGTTTGAGGCTTGGATTAGGACTCTGTGAAACCAGAGTTTAATTTCCCTTCAGCCACTGAAATCCATGGGTGATCTTGAGAAGGTCACACTCCCTCAGCTTGAGAGGAAGGCAATGGCAAATCTCCTTTCAATAAATTGTGCCAAGAAAGCCCCCATAACAGAACCACCATAAGTCAGAGTTGACTTCGGCCCTGTACAAACCGTCCTAAAAGGCCGGCCTGGGGGCAGAGTCAGGGCATCGCATCCAGATGACGCACGCCCTGACTCTGTGCCAGGGTGCCATAATGCTGTGCGCCTCTCCACACAGCACGCAGCAGCATGGCACTCCTCCGGTGCTGTGTCTATATGATACAGTGATGAAGGAGTGCCATATAGCTGCACCACAGAGGCTATGGCACCCTTTTGAGGGGGCAAAAAGTCGCCTTTTGCTGCTCCTTTTTGCACCCTCAAACAGCCAGATTGGGGCCATGTGATCTGACTAGGAAAAGGGTGGTCTATTGAGCTCCTTGAAGGCATATAACAAAAGAAAGCCCCACTGAAGATTGTGTGATTTCCCTTTGAGTGCATGTATATATGCACAGCAATTTTTTTAGAGGAACATTAAAATCATTAATTAAACCTCATATAGTGACAGATTGCAAAATTCTGGTAAATTTACATTTCAAAATACAGATATAACCATACTATAAACACCAGTGAAATAGTTACAGCTCAGTCATGTCACTTAAGTGAATATATGATGACCTTTGTTGACCATCTGAAATACAGTAATGTCAACACTCGGCTAATTATCCTGGATAAAGTTTCCACCTATGAGAAAACAAAAGTTGTTGTGTATCAGGCCACAAATAATATAGTAAACAGTTATTAAAATCCAATATTGCCGTGTTCATACATATTTATATTTTGACTCCTCTTTTCAAAAGTTAATGTGTTGAGAAGAGAAGGAGAATGAACTATGACTGGTCAGTGTTCTCCTCCTCCATTTGTCTGCAGCCATAAAAATGGCCAAGAGCTGCTGTCAGGCCCGGGAGAATTTGGTATATCAACATCGTGGCAAAATCTCTTGAAAATCAATAGGAAACTTTACAATTGAATGATTGACAAAGCTGGATTAAGTTGGTTGGAGGCCTGGCGATTTTTTTTTTAAAAAAAAAACATTGGGTCCTTTTGCATATGGGAATGCACTATTGAATTAGCAGTCTCTAGAAGGGAGCAGAAGGTGAGCATTGTTTGGGAAGGTCACCCTTGATTCTCGCTGCTTTTTAAGGCTTGAATGGAGATTCTTGAATCTTTTTTGCACTGGCCTAGGGCTAATTTTAGGGCTCCATAAGCCTGGGTGTCCATACATGCCCATCCCTACTTTCGGAGCCTGCGTGCCATCCTAGATGAAGGTCCTCAGTTAGCGCAATCATGACAGTCTAAGGCCTGTTACAGACAGCCAAAATAAAGCTGCTTCGAGTCACTTTGGAGGTATGATATTTCAATGATACGTGTGTCCTAAGAGTCCAAAGGCCGCACCAAAGCCACTGCTGCCCCAGCCCTTTGGAATACGCTGCCCACTGAGCTCCGCTCGACTACCACCCTGGCCCAATTCAGGAAGGACCTGAAAACCTTCCTGTTCCAACAGGCATTCCCCGAATAAAATCCTGTGGGCCTCCCTCCTCTTCCGTGGCCAAGAGGTTGGGCTATGGGCCTTTTTTGCCTGTTATTTTTATTGTTTGAATGGAGGGCTGATGTATTTGTATTTTAATGTATTTCTTGTATTTTAATGCTTTATGTATTAATGTTTTTAACTTTGTTGTAAGCCGCCCTGATCAGAGGAAGGAGCGGGATATAAATAAAAACTTTATTATTATTATTATTATTATCCCTGAGATGGATGGAGAAGTTTGGCTGGGGGCATAATAGGGGGTAGGCAGAGAAAGAGAGTGGTGTACTGCTTTGGTTGCAAAGTGATCTTTTTTCTCAGGTTTTGATAGGAACTGCAGATTACTTAGGGGGAGGAAAGACCACTTTAGATGTGATGGTTTTGTTTACCTGGATGTACACATGCCTCAGTGAAAATGATCCTTTTTTCCCAGGTACCTGATCTTGTTCCTGAAAGACCATCAATCTCTCAAAAACCTGCTATCTCCAGATATGAGATATAAAAATATGAGGATCCCAAAATACAGTGCATAGAGTATACAGGAGTGCTTAACAGAGGAACTCTGGGGTTTGTAGTTTAGTAAGGCCTAAGAGTTCTCTGACAGAGAATTCTAAATGTCCCTTCCTCAGTTGCAAATCCCAGGTTTCCACAGGAAGCAGCCATAGTAGTTAAAGTGGAATAATAGCTCTATTACAGTGTAATGTGATACTGAGTTATGTGGAAACAGTCAGCCTCAGAAACAAACTATTTTACAACGATTTTAAACACATATTGCTTTCCTTATGGCAGATTTTCGAAGGAGAGAATGGAAAGGAAAAAGACCACTGCCTCCATTGGAAATGGCCTTTTAAAAAGCCTTCAGACCACCCTGTATTACTGTAAAATTCAATTCATTGCTTCAAATTCTTGTAATAACTGAAAACTTCTGTTTGAACTTAAAATTTTGAATCTGTAGCCTGGTTGGCAAATTATATATTATGACAGGGTCAGTTCACCCATCACTAATGCTAACCTGGAGGAGAAATCAACCAGAAAATATAATGTGAAACAAAATGATCAGTTGAAGATTGTTTTTAGAGAAATGTGGAATGCCATTATTATATACAAGTCAACCATAATTATTAACTCACAAGCAAGTAGCAAAAGAACAGTGGTTATTTTTGGGAGACAACGAAGTCAATTTGAATGGAGTGCATAGAGTACAGATACTGAGAGAGTGTTAGAACAAAGAAATGTTGATATATAAGCTACGTACATTTGGATCTCTGAGTTGTTTTCTTCTATTGATTCTGTGTATTGGAATATGTATACAGTATAGTTTGATTTTAAAAAAAATAAGCGTTTGAAAGCATGGTAGCTTCACCATTCTTTATTTTTTAATAATTGAAAGGGTTTTTAAAGTCTGAAGATTCTGAAGCTTACATTCTTGACAGCACTTTTGCCTATGATTTTCTGCTCTTGCGCTGCTCCAGATGGTAACATAGCAGACCTTTTCCTCTTCCTCTTTCATGCCTAAGGCTACGCTACTGGTCTGTCCCTAGAGTCGCATAGGCAGGAGTAGGAAGCTTCATTTACTCAGCAAATGTATAGCCTGCTTTTCAACAATTGTTATCTAAATGTTCAACAATTGTTCTCAAAGTAGGTTACTGTTAAAAGACAAAGAAATTGCTATTATATAGGGATATAATTCTTTGCTAATCTCATTCTAGAAGGAAGCAAAGAGTAATTTTAGCAATATTCTTTCCACTGTGGTAAAGGCGTTAAAAACTGTATAGTTTTTGAGAACTATTCATAGTTTGGGACTAATTCTGTGCAAACAGGTATTTTTTTTTCCTATGCAGAAGTATTATTTTCTGAGCAGAAAATGATGGCTCCTAAACAGAACATGGTTTTCTGGTCACACAAAAATTGAAAAGTTTACACAGAATGAATACTGAACTGTGAAGACTCTCACCAGTCCAAGCTTCTCCTTTACCAGGGTTTTCCGACAGTTGGGAAACGTATTTTGACCATAATTTTTGTAAATATTCTTTCCATCCTTATATTATAGCAATAAGAACAGAACATTACAATCAGGCTGGGCTAAAATGAAAAAGTTGACAATAAAACTTCATTTAAGCCATAAAGGGCTTGGTTGTTTTTTTTTAATCTATCTGGTTATGTCGCACCTAACTTGGTAACTGATTCTAGAGTTCAGGGAGCCACCAGTAGAAAAACAACAACAGCCTTGTTGTTCAGCCTAAATTAAGTGTGCTAGAAAAGTATTTGAATAAAGTGAAGAACAGTAAAGAAGGTTCACTTGTTCTGGGCTTTCTCCTCTCACTTGAGAGGCAGGGTCTATTTTAATTAGTTTCAACATTTACTTGCTGAGGACAATTGGGCTTGCTGTCCACGGATGCTTAAATCCACAAATGACAAGCTGGCAGATAAGGAGGCTCCATTGCATTTAAATGATTCTGCTCAACTCCACCCTTGCAGCATCTCAGTGGGACCTGATTCACTTTCCCTCCTGTCCCAGTCTTCAATGGTGGCTAACAGCATAGTTAAATACAATTTAGATAAAAACAATGCAAAAGGTTCAATAAAAATATAAGCACAATCTTTAAAACAATGAAACAATTTATAAAATTAAAAAGATTAACCTTCATTAAAAGACTACTCTGGACTTTTTCACACGGGAAGAAGGTATCATCATCCCGAAAGAAAAGAAAGTGGGGTCAATTTGAAAATGCACTAAATGACGTACTAGCTCATCACACACAAAGACGAAAACAGCATCCATCCAAAGAAGAAAGCAGTGTGAATGCGAATGAATGGCAAAATCCTGAAAGCAGACACTGTACTAGGTAATACTTTCTATCAATCACCT
This sequence comes from Sceloporus undulatus, assembly GCF_019175285.1. Taxonomy (NCBI): domain Eukaryota; kingdom Metazoa; phylum Chordata; class Lepidosauria; order Squamata; family Phrynosomatidae; genus Sceloporus; species Sceloporus undulatus. Next base: position 133,514,923 of record NC_056525.1, on the reverse strand, counting down.
TTTTAATGCAAATTAACATGTTTGCACCTATGCAAGGAGGTCAGGATTGCATCTGGAAGATTTAACAGTACCGGTCCCAAGGAAACCCCCCTCCCCCCGAGTTAGAGAGAAATAAAGAGGAGGCAGGAGACATGATCACCTCATCTTTACCTTCTCTAATTCCTCCAAAAAGAGCTGCTTTCAGCAGCCAGGGAGTAGGAAGGAAAATCACAGCAAAGGATCATAGGAATTGTAATCTGTTTCTATCATGTCCTGTTAGAGCATTAAACTGAGTTTTTATGTTGTTGCTATGTGCCTTCAAGACGTTTCAGACTTATCATGGGGTTTTCTGGGTAAGATTTCTTCAGAGGGGGTTTGCCTTCACTATCCCCCTCTTCGATCTTTCCTCCGAAATCACTGCTTTCTTCTTGACAGCCAGGGATGGAAAATCGCAACAAAGGATCATGGGAATTGTAGTGTGTTTTTAACTAAGCAAATTCATGACCGATCTAGAGATGCATTTCATACTCAGGCAAATGCAAATTGACTGCAAATTTGGAGTGGAACAGGATTTATAAATTTGACGTTTTTCTGAATCTCCCTATTCCTGGAATGACTTGCAATTGTGTTCGGATTGCATTTGGATTGCCTGCAACATCGTTTGATATTCTTTTTTGAAATAACTTGAAACCCCATGGATGACCCCTGGTTCAGATTCATTTAACCTTCTAATTTTCAGCATGTGAGAAAGTCCACAGAAAACTTAAAAACAACACCACTCAGCATTAAAAGCCCACGCCAGACAGTTTCTAAAAGTTCAACAGAAGGAGGGAAGGTACTGAACTTAAGGAGGAAATTCCTAAGACTGGGAGCAGCCATCAAGAAGGCCCTCTCTCTTGTTCCCACCAAATGAGCCTGAGAAGGTGGTGAGACAGAGGGAAGAGCCTTTCGAGAAGATTTCAGAACTCTGATGGCTTCAAAAATAGAGCCACAGTTCTTTAAATGGTCTGGTGCCAAACCATAGAAGGTCAGCATTTATAATTGTGTCCCAAAACAGACTTGCAGCCAGTGGAGCTGTTGCAACAAGGGACTTGTGTGCTCCCTGTGGTCAGCCTATTAACAATTTGGCTGCAGCTCTTTGGACCAACTGAATTTTCTGACGATTTTTCGAAGGCAGCCCAATGTAGAACACATTACAGTAATCCAGCCAAGATGGAACCAAGGCATTTGTTACTGTGGCCAGATCCAATTTCTACAGGAACGAGTGAAGTGGTGCACTAGCTTTGACTGTGCAAACTGACTCCTGGTTACTGCTGAGAATTGGCCCTCAAGGCTCAAGACTGAATTAAAGACAGAGGCTGGATGGCCATCTGTCGGGGATGCTTTGATTTAGATTTCCTGCATGGTAGGGGGTTAGACAGACTGGCCCTTGTGGTCTCTTCCAACTCTATGATTCTATGATTGTATGATTCTATCCCCAAATTGCAAACCTGCATTTTCAGGGGAGTGTAACCCCATTTAATGTAGGCTGAATTCCTATTCCCAAATTGACCAGGAGCACCTCTGTCTTGTCTTTTCTTCATTTTGTTTTCTCTCATCCAGACCATTACAGTACTATTGCCAGGCACTGGTTAAGCACAGAAACAGCTTCCTTGGGATTAGGTGGAAAGGAGTAATAGAGGTGGATATTGTCTAAATACTAGTGACACCTGACCTCCAAACTCCTGGCAACCATTCCCAGATGTTTCATGTATATATAAAATAGCATAGGAGACAAGACACAACTCTGAGAGATTGCACAGGTCAACGGCCAAGCAATCAAATAGAAATCCCCCAGCACCACCCTCTGAGTGTGTGTCCCTCCAGGAAATAATGGAGCAACTGCAGAACAGTGCCTCCAAGTCACAACCCAGCAAGCTAATTGCGAAGTACAGTGCAACCTAGCCTTATCCGGGGGATCCATTCCAGACCCCCCCCCCCCCCGGTGGAAAGCAAATCCCATGTAAACTTGAGCCCCATTCATTTAATGGCGATGTGGCTTCTGCATAAACAGGAAGCTGCATATGGTGCACCCACGTATGGAGCAGGCATACAGCATAACATGGTCAATGGTATCACAGAGTCAAAGAAACATAGAGTTGAAAGACTGCATGAGGGCCATCAAGTCCAGCCCCCTACCATGCATACACAGTTAAAACTCTCCTTATAGATGTTCGTACAGCCTCCAAAGAAAGCTCCACCACACTCCAAGGCAGCATATTCCACTGTCGAATAGCTCTTACTGTCAGAAAGTTCTCCCTAATATTGAGAAGGAATCTCTTTTCCTGTAGTTTGAATCTATTGCTCTATGTCCTAATCTCTGGGGCAGCAGAAAACAAGCTTGCGCCAACCTCAATATGACATCCTTCAAATATTTAAATGTAGCTATCATATTACCTCTTAACCTTCTCTTCTCCATGCTAAATGTGCCCAGCTCCCTAAGCCACTCCTCATAGGGCATGGTTTCCAGACCTTTTGTCATTTTGGTCGCCTTCCCCTGGACATGTTCCAGCTTGCCAAAATCCTTCTTAAATTGTGATGCCCAGAACTGGACACAGTATTCCAGGTGAGGTCTGACCAAAGCAGAATAGTGTCAGTCTACACATTCTAGTCCTGATCCTGTCCTCTGGGGTATTTGCTGCCCCTCCTAATTTGGTGACATTTGCAAATCTATTCCCTCATCCAAGTCATTGATAAAGATGTTGAAAGTCTCCAAGAGATCCAGCAGAACCAACATGGGCACTCTTGCCCTGTCCAGTTCCCATAGCATAGGCCCTAGCATAACATGAACCAATGTGACCAAAGTTTTCTCCATCCCATAACCAGGCCTGAAACCAGACTGAAATCCTTCAACTGAATTTTTGCTTATGGTTTTCTGAATTGGTTTCCTCCCAATCTGTGGGTGTGGAGCACTCAATAGGAAGAAAAAAGGAATGCAGGAGGACACATCTCTCATCCCCTGTAGAGGATAGTAATGTCCATCATCCTCCAGAGGGGAAAGTATGTAAACAAGCTGCTTCCACCTCATAAACATCAAACCAGAACCTCACCTTTAGGGATGAACGAAGCCATTTCATTAAATGGGGTAGTATTGAGCATTCCTCTTCAGACTCTCCACAGTCTTTCCTGGATGCTAGGAACTCAGACCAAATCTTGGCCACCTCCAAAACGGCAACAAAATGTGGGAAGGGAAAAGAAAGTGTTTCACTGCATTCATATTGCAATGTAAATGTTTGAGAGAGTTTAGCCCTAGGCAAGAAGGAAGAGCTAGATTGATGAGTGAAATCTCTGTCTCTCCAACTCCCTCTGACAGGGAAGAGGGCATGCTGTCCCTAGAAGAGCGAGAGAATGATGAACAGTGCAATCTCCCATGAGACATTTCTCCCAAGAGGATCTCATTTCTCTGTTGAAAAAGGCCATAGGAATCCTCAATGCTGGCACACAGGAGGATTCTTAAAAAATGCAAGGAAGTTCTGAAAAATCTCACAATTGAGATTAAATTCAGAATATGTCTATCTTTCATTCCATTTCTTGAGGTTGTTAGAGACCCAGTGGAAGGGGAGTAGGCTTCTCTAGGTACCCCCACTCAGGCACCTATTGTGCTAAAGACCTTAGTGCCCCTTCATCTGAAAAGATTTCTAAACTCAGATTTCCTCTGAGGCATTTCTGATCTGAGGCATTATACATCCTAGACAGACAGGCATGATTATCCTATGCACACACAAACACATCCAGCAAGTAAACTGGAGTTTCCTTAAGAAGTTCCACTTAACTACAAATAGAGCCACTTCGCTATTTCAAAGAGCATCCATAGGATGGGTGAAAAAGCTTGTTTCTGATATTCCAGTGAAGAAAACAAAACTGAAACAAGCAACACACAAAAGGAAAAATCATGTGCCTTTAGGGCATAATAGATGCAAGTTTGGATTCTTTACAATACACAGTCACAGCGAGGGCATCAGAGATAGGTATCAGATTAGGGATCTTATCCTATGAACAAATAAGCTGGTTTACCTCTTCTGGCTTGAATTCAGGATCAGGGATGCTCCCAGATGTTATCATACCTAAATTGCCACCTATCTACGTGGAATGCCACCACCCGGATGCATCCTGGGTCAAAGTCTCACTCAGTCAGCCAAATTTTGAAGTTGGAAGCTCCCCAACTTCAAAAAAAAGTGTTGACTGAGCAAGGCTTCAACCTGGGATGCATCTGGACAGTGGCATCATGTGCAGATGGGTGATAGTTTAGGTATGATGACATCTGGGAGCATCCCAGATCCTGAATTCAAGCCAGAAAAAGTAAGCTGGCTTACTTGCTTATGGGATAAGCTCCATGGTTTGGAACTGGAATGTAGATACAAGATTTACATTTAACCATTTACCTCAGTATGTCCATTTAGAGGCAGGCTGCCATTTTAGAGTCTGGATCCACTATGTGACATCCTTGGAGAGACCACAAACAAAAAGAGGACCTTGCCAGCAGGCTGTAAAAAAAAAAAAAAAGAGAGAGAAGGAGAGGGATCAAGTCTAATAAAATACCTAGCTTTCTTGTTCCATTAGGATGGAGGCAGGCAAAGTGCAATTTTGTGGGCCCCAAGATCATAGGGGTAAAAACAATTAAAAATGTCTTTTCACACACACACACAAAAAATGCCCCCCCCCCCCAATTTCATGTGGGCACAGAGGCTGGCCTATTTCAGGACCAGGTGAGGAAGAGGGGTTCTTCTGGCCCTAAAATGGCCAAGCTGGCCCACAAACAATGGTGAAAATTACCCTTCTCCCTAATAGTGTGTGAGGGTGGGAGTGGTAAGGCCCTAGAAGGCCTCCTGAAAGACCCCCTATGGTCTGACAATTACCCGATCTTGCTTTAGAGCAACATACTGCCCTAAAGAGACCCTCCAAGAGCTGCCACCCAGACAATAGCACTTGCAAGCAGAAGCCCAGACAATAGCAATAGACACAATAGAGGACCGCCCAGCAAACTATATATGGGTTTCTGTTTATTCATTCCCACTCCATTTACATTAAACTCAGACTGTAACAATGACTTCACATCATAACTCATTATTAACCAGTCACTTCTAATCCCCAATGATCCACCATATGGAGGTCAACCATATGGACCCCTGATTATCCCACGGGGAAGATTCCAAATAGATCAGGGGTGGGTACTTAGATAGTTTCAGGTGCCAATATTGTTTTCAAAGGCCTGTTTGAATACCTCTGCTGACTATGAGAATGAAAGGTGACTGCAAATACACTGAGAGGTTTTAGTAGCAATCTGAAAAGTCTTAAAACAAGGAGGAAATGCCAGTGTTACATGGGTTGCTACTACATTTCATTGCTCTTCAAAGCAAGAATTAACTCCTTGTTTTAACAGTCATCAAAATTTGACTGCATGATTTCCTACCAGTTTTACAAACACTTTGGCAGGGCTGGGGGAAATGCAAAAGCATCCTTAGGGTTGCATGCAACCATACTTCATGTTATCCTCTTTTGAAATAAATAAGCAATAACTTCAGGAACCACCATTCAAGTAGGAATAAAACTCCCAGGATATGGTATCACAAGCTAATATCCAGTGGTGTATCCACCTGGAGTAGAGTGCTTCCAGGGGCAGGGTTTATGGGATAGGGGCAAAAGGGCAGCTGCCCCCCATGCCTTCTTAGTCCAGGCTGAACTCAGAAGGCAGCCTCCCTCCCTCTCTGCATGCCTTCCAAGTCTGCAACGGATGTGAAAGCCTGCAATGGTGGCATGCTGGCCCTTCTCCTCTGCCCTAGGCTTTCTCTCTCATGTTACTTCATGAAGTCAAACCAGGTGTCACCCATGTTATATGTGTGTATCAGATTTTTTGGGCCAAACAGCATCAGGGTCAGGAGATAACACTTTTGTATCCTACTTAACATTTCTCTTCATGTGATAACAAATCGCTGGTGAGTACTCTTGGAATCTGATCTTTCAGCTAGCTACAAATCCAGTTTAAAGCAGCAGCATCTAGTGCGCATTTTGCCAGCTTGTTTGGAAAGATACCATGGTGAACCTTGTCAAAAGCCTTGTTGAGATCAAGACACACTACAGCCACAGTAGTCCTCTGATCTACAAAGCTTGTAATTCCATCAACAAAGGGGTAAGATTAGTCTTCTATTACTTGTTTTTCAGAAATCCATTCTGGCTCTGGCACAGGATGCTTTTCTGAGTGCTCCCAAGCTGACTAATTATTTGTTCTAGAACTTTTCTACATACTGACACCAATATGACTTTACTCAAGCTATCCATTTGAACAAATTGTTGCTCAGGTACAGATTTAAGGTACATAAGCAATAATTAAAAAAAAGAACAATGTTTTATCTGTCTAAAGTGAGCAAGCTGGTAATGCAATTACAGTCAGCCCTCCATATCAATGGATTATTTATCCACAGATTCAACCATCCACAGCTTAAAAATATATATTTTTTAAAAAAATACCAAAAAGCAAATGCTTTGATTGAGAGTTCCTGCATGGTAGGGGGTTGGACTGGATGGCCTTGTGGTCTCCTCCAGTTCTATGATTCTATGAAAGGTGGAGAGAAACAAAAAGAGAGCAATTATTATTATTATTATTATTATTATTATTATTCCGCTTTTTCACAAAGGAATGAAAGCAGATTCCAACAGTATAAATAAAGCATCAAACAGTTAAAAACTGCAATTAAAAAAAACCCAAACCCAAACCCTCCCCACAGTCATAAAAGCAGTGATCAACCTATTAAAAAGAGATTAAATATCAAAAAATTTAAAACTATCCAATAGGAAGGCTGCATGCTAGATGGAGGGACTCTATTAGGGAGGTCATGGTTATGCATTTGCAGGAATTAAGAAAAGCAGTGGAGGACAGGGAGTTTGGGAGATGTGTAATCCACAGGGTCACAGTGGGTCAAAATGGACTTGAAGGCAGTTAACAACAACAAAAAATAATGTCAAAACATGTAATGATGCCAACACCTAACACTGAATGATGTTATCATGATGTTATTTAGGTATGTTTTAGGACTGGAAAAGGAACTGAGTACAAGTAATGTCATTTGCAGCTAGTTATGCCTATCTCTGTTCAGATGTTTCTGTATTATAATTAGTGTAATGGCAATCTGAAGTACAGGAGTGTTTCAAAAATGTATGCATGCAGAGACACATAAATAAGAAACAGGACATACCATAAACACAACATGCCATAATTCAGCATGACTGCAATTCTATATACTACTGGTAATGTTCAGCTACATTTGCGCATTTATTTTCCAGACCATTTACTAGTGCATTAATTATAGGGATTGATATAAGCAATTCTTGTATTGAGATGAAGCCTGATAATGCCAGACCTCAGGTTGAATCTTAAAAACTGCAGTCTCCATTTTGAAACTCTAGATTTCTGAATTCTTCTGCTTCTTGTCCCATCCCAAATTTTGAAATAAACTAAGGGCCCAAACAGACAGGCCAAAATAAAGCTGCTTTGGGTCACTTTGGAGATATGCTGTTTTAATTATGCATGCGTCCTAAGAGGCCGGAAGCCACGCCAAAGCCGTGCTCCAGTCCTAAAGACTGGAGCACAAGCTTTGGTGCAGCTTCTGGCCTCTTAAGATGCGAGTGTCATATAAATAGCATACCTCCAAACTGAACTGAAGCAGCTTTATTTTGGCCTGTCTGTTCAGGCCCTAAGACTTCTGAAGGACTCAAAAGCTTCCTTTTTTATTAAAAAAATGAAATGTAGTAGCTCAGGGAAGGAATTGTCCAATTCTGCTTTTTAATTTTACTTGTGGATTACATAGCTACATTTCTTTTTTTAAGCAAGGAAATTGAAACCTGGTTCCCTCTGCTGTCAGTCTGTGGAAGAAGAAGTGGTGATTTGCATGAGGGCAGGGGAGAAAAGGCTTAACCACCCTTTTTGCAGAGTGCTGCTTCCCTGATCCTCCATGCGGTGGTGTGGGGCTGCTAATTAGAAATGGCAAAATAGAATATTATAGGATAAATTAATCATGGATTTCTCACATTATCTCTAGTTTTTGGCTGTCAGTGAATACTTCTGCATAAACAAACATGATTTGAATTGCACTACTGGTTAAAATAATTTAAAAAGTCTGTATTTCCCCTCTCATTTATTTATAAGAGGTGTGCAGTCACATCAGGAACACAAGGATAGAACAGAGTAAGCAGACTTGATAACCAGCCCACCAGCCCCATGGCATCAGCTGTAGACATTTTCATACAGCACTTTATCTGGAAAGATGGTTTCTCTCCCTTATCTCCTATTTCCTTTCCTCCCAGCTGTCTGATACCCCTGTCCTAAACCTTGAGTACACATGCAATTCCTTTTTCAGCAACCTCCATTTAGGACTGAAGCATAAGAGGGAATAGTTTGGATCCAATCAAACTGCTTGTCTGAAGCCTGTTGCCCTCAATCAGATTGTTTCATCTGGGATAGTTTCCCCCGGTAATGAAGCCAGAAGCTATTCCAAAGACATCATCGTCACCAGCACTTTGTCTTGTGCAGCAACATAAGGGCTGTGGGCTCCCCATGTGAAGAGATTAGACAAAGACCTGGATACGTGCACATAGCAGCTTGGTTGAGGCAGATGATCACATACACTTTGGTGCAGCTACGTTTATAGACTCAGCACTCTTTTAAGACAGCTTTGAGAAGGAGAGAATAAATTAGCAGCCTCTACCAAAGCTGTAGGTTTCCATCTGGGAGTTTCTTTGGTTGGAATGAACACTGGATTTAACTCTCTCATTTTAGTACAGCTAGGCAGGAATGTGGCTGGGTTTGTGTATCAAGCAAGCATTAATTTACAATGTAAGATCAGAGACAGCAAAATTAAGTTCCCTACAGACTAGATGACTCATCCCTTATTCTTCTTCTCTACTGATTTTCAGATACTGCTAGCGCCAATTTGTAGTATATAACTATGCAGCTTGGTATGAGGCAACCTTTACCTTATAAAACTGGGATTTGCCACAGCACCCATGCCACTTCTATACTGGGATGGAGGGAAGTGGAATGGACCAATTAGCATTTTGTTAGACCTTCATTTACAAGGGGAACAAAGCTGGTTACAGGTGTTACAAGCAATGTAAAAGGCTTTCAAAAAACAAAACAAAACAGCATTTCACCTATGGGCTAGAACATGATTTTGCTCCATGTGCTTTTTCTAAGTAAACTGTAAGATAGCCCTGTTCCATCATCTTGTAGATGAGGAATTGAAGCTGAGAAATAATAGCTTCCCTACCTGGTGATGTGAGGTACAATTTGAGCAAGGGACTTCCAAATTTGCATCTCTGTCTCCCACTGAAATAAGACATTGCACACATGGTAGCTCAAGTGGTTAAGATGTTGACTCTGTTGATTGCAAGATTGGCAGGTTGGCAGTTCATGGCCCAAGTGCCACATGATGGGGTGCAAATGCAAGTTGATAAAGGTATCACTTCAGTGAGAAGATAAACAGCATTCTGTGCAGTCATGCTGACCACATGACCCACAGAGTAGTCTTTGACAATGCTGGCTCTTCGGCTTAGTAGTGGAGATGAGCACCATCCCCTGCAGTTGGACACGACTTGACAACCTTGTCAAAGGGGAATACTTTTACCTTTTACAATAAAGCTACTTCTGTGGCTGTTGTAGTCTTGCTGCTGCTGCTGCTGCTACTACTACTACTACTCCCCTCTGTAGTTATAACCAGAGGAATAAGCAGTTCCTTACTTTCTTATGCTTTTCAATTTTTTAGTCAGATCTCACAGACATATGCAAGGAACAGGTTGTTTCCCTCTTAGACACTATGCCAGTCTCAAGTGCATATGAGTGGACACTGCTTTACATATAAGGCCAGAATATTCTTGGTGCACTACAGTAATGTAACAGTTTGTAATGCTAACGTATTTCAGTTTCTTCCTCTTGCATGGTGGAGGCAACTTCACAGGTGGAGATGGCTGTTGGTTCTGAGAAGCCTTATTGTCAATGCCTGGCTGATCACAAGGTGCTGGGGGGAGGCTCAGAAATCTGGGTGGAGTGGCTTAGAAAATTGCCTCATCAGTTGTACAGGCAATTGTCTAAACTATTCCCACCAAAGCACCTTTAGCACCAAAGAACACCCCCTGTCCCAGAAGCCAGCCATTTGAAAGGGAGCCATCCAAAACTTAAAATGAGCCACTTCTTCCCATGGCAGCTGCTACTTTGCCATCTTTCCCTCATTGCCACAGTACCTGTTGTTTCTCTCATTGTATCACCAGTCACTGGTAGCTAGGCTGGTGGACAAACTGAACAAGATGCTGTCCTAAGATTTTAGCTCTGTGCAGACATTCTCCTTCTACATTCTGTTGAGGGGTACCAAAACAGTAGTTTATGGGCCTGACAAGATGTCCCGGGACGTGTGTTGTCTCCCTAGGGCAAGGATCTGGAATATGGCAGAGATGTTGACAAGACTGGTCAAGCCTACTGACCAATACCCCTTCCTTTTGGCCCATGTGGGAACCAATGATACTGCAAGGCACAGCCTTCAGAATATCATAAGTGATTATGAGGCTCTGGGGAGGAAGCTGAAAGAGATGGTTGTCATCTCATCTCTTCTCCCAATTGAAGGGCATGGTCCAGGAAGGGAGAGGAAAATAGCAGAGGTGATTAACTGGCTCTGCAGATGGTGCCACCAGGAACGATTTGAATTTTTAGATCATGGGCTGGCAAGGGATGGGTTGCATCTCACACCAGTTGGCAGAAACATTTTTGCCAATAGCCTCAAGAATTTGGTTAAGGAGGTGCAAGTGGTGGGATCATTAGATGGAAGTGACCATGTTCTCCTGGGAGTTTGTTATACAGTGGAAAGGAGAAGCCAGGCATAGTCAGACACACATTCTAGACTTTAAAAGAGTCTAGAATTTCAATAAATTTAGAGAAATACTGGGGTAATCCCATGGTCAGGTATACTAAAAGAGAAAGGAGTTCAAGATGGATGGGAGTTTCTCAAAAGGGAGATACTGAAGGCACAAATTAAAACAGTTCCAATGAGGAAGAGAAATGGGAGGTGTCTCAAGAAACCAGGATGGATGACTAATGAACTTTCAATTGAGCTAAATTTTAAATGGAACACAATTCGAAAAAGGACATTGAAAAACGAGCGTGTCCAAAGGAGGGCGACTAAAATGGTGAAGGGTCTGGAAACCATGCCCTATGAGGAACGGCTGGGGATGTTTAGTCTGGGGAAGAGAATGTTAAGAGATTATACGATAGCCCAGTTTAAATACTTAAAGGGATGTCATATTGAGGAGGGAGCAAGCTTGTTTTCTGATGCCCCAGAGAACAGGACATGGAACAATGGATGCAAACTGCAGGAAAAGAGATTCCACCACAACATTAGGAGGAACTTCATACAGTTGGAAGAGATCACAAGGGCCATCCAATACAACCCCCTGCCATGCAGGAACTCTCAGACAAAGCATCCCCAACAGATGGCTATCCAGCTTCTGTTTAAAGACCTCCAAAGAGGGGGTCCACCACTTTCCGAGGAAGTGTGCTCCAGTGTCGAACAGCCCTTACTGTCAGGACCTCCTCCCATACCACACCATAGAAAAACCTTACTAATGATTTCTTTTGGTAATAATGTTACTCATAAACCATAATTTCTGCAAATCACTGAATGTAATGGCAATGGTTATGACAAAAACAACTAGCAAAATTAAAATTATGTGTTTAAATTACAACTTCATATGCACAGCCTAAATGAATTTACATGTACGTAGTTTCATGTGCTTTAAGTGAAAATTTGGTAAGATGTGATGTTTTTAAAGAAAAATTAAGAAGATTTATTAAATGTTAATTTTAAAAATTAAAATTTTATTTTAAAAAACCCTGAAGCCTCTCCTTTCTCCTCCCACTGAGCTTTGTCTTGTTTATAGCATCTCTTCTGTGGCACTCCAGCATTTTAAAGGGACACAAGTGAACTGTGCACCCTGTTTATGCCAAAAGGCATAGGTTTGGGGAGCAGTGGTGTCACCTCCCCATCCTTAGAGTGTCACCTGGTGCAACCGACACTCCCCTAACCCCCTAGTGCATATTCTAGTATGGGTAGGTGACATTCACAGAGAGTCCCTCAACATCTTCACATGTGTCGTTTCCATATTTTCCAGAATTTCATGGCAATGCAGAAGAGGTGCCAAATGTGGTACTCCTCACAAAATTCAGCCTTCCAAGAGCTCCAGCTTTTATTCTTAAACAAGATTTCTAGTCCATCTGGTTTCAAAGACAGGTTTGGAGATGTAAGTGTAACCCCTGCAGAAACTGCAATAGGCAGATGTATAGCTTGGTGACACTGTTACTGTTTAGAAGGATGGGGCTTCAGTATCTTCTATAGTTCTACCTCTGTCCCCCCCCTCCCAACTAGCAACACTTTATGAATAAATTACACAAAAATAGTAAAAAAAAAAGAAAGAAAGAAAGAAAAGAAGTCAAATTAATTATGCAAAATGTCAAAATCCCTGTAAACTTGCATATTTGATGCAGACAGCAGAATCTGGCTTTTTTCTATAAGAAATTTAAATATCTGCAGGATTTGAGGTGTCCTGCCACTCCATTTCTCTAAGTATCCCCCAAAATGGTGGCTGGAGCTTCAGCCAAAATAAGACCCTAAACCACAAAAACTTCCCCAGAAATCTGCATCCCTGCCTGTGCTGTTAACTCCTATAATCTCCCAAACCACAGGAAGATCTTAAAATCTAGCTCTTTCCAGCCAACATCTGCAACAAGAAATATTGTTCCTAAGGTGATGATGCCTCCTACAAGGGGTAAACCAAGATCTATGCTCTCCTTCCTAATTGCAGTTGCCAACCCCTGCTAGAAAACAAAGGCTCCAAACAGAACAGGAAAGTCACTGCTGGTCCTCCACACCACCTCCCAGTAACGTCTCTCCATGATGGACTGGAGTCACTGAAGATCTGTACTTTCCAGTCCCGTTTCAAAACATTATATTATGATCCTAATGTGGATTATATTATTCATATCATCCATATTAGATCCGGTGCTATCAAGAGGCAGTTTCCTTTCATCTGCATCTGACACTGTCAAGCCAAAGGCATGGCCCTTCCTCTTCAGCCCATGACAAAAGGAAAGCCACTGAATGAAGCTGCTGATGGCAACACCCTCCATATGTGCAGCCGTGTTTTCCTGCTTTCCTTGTAATGGAGCAGGAATTTTTTTTTTTAATCCTATCTATCTCCTTTCGTTCCAACAACTGCTCTGTTGTTCTCTCTTTCCCTCTCTCCTTTTAATCAGCTTCTATGAGAGAAAGAGGTGGGACACCTTTCCAGGCAGTGAAGGCGAGAGACTGGAAGCCTTGTGGTGCCTGCTTGGCTGCCATGGCAGCAGAAGGAGAACAGCAGTGTGCTCACTTTCCTTCCTCTCTCAACTTCTCAGTTTTGCAGCCCACCCAGAGCTCATTCAGCCAGCAGGGAGTCCTTAGCTAGCAGCAGGTGAGGGGGAGGAAGGAAGGAAATGTGTGTACTTGGGCTTGTGACTTCACAATCCTAGATGTACTTGATTCCCCCATCCCACCCTCATCACTGCTCTTTCCTGTAGAAGTAGATATGCTTGTGGACACCTAACCTTAAAGGCTGGAAGACTTGGCTAAGGAGCATTTACAGGACCAGTTGGGAGATTTTCTCTATGTCTTTGTCTGAAAAGAAAATAATTTTGACAGCAGTGTGACTGGTTTGGAGATTGAAGAATGATGATTCCTTGTTTTGTTTTGTTTTGTTTTTTTCACATTAGGAGCAAGTATTTCCTCCCTCTTTTTACTTGTTGATAACTGTGTCTAGCAGGGGTTCCTAGATTCACTTGCACTCCCATGGAGTTGGATGTGTGTGTCTGTGAGTCCTTACCACTAGCAATGATCATATTTGAAAGCTGATACATTCAAAAATACTCAGAACAGTTATTTCCATGCAATCTCTGGTCCGCTGTTGTCAGTAGGGCAGTTCATGACATTTTGTTTCCTTATGGTGCTACTGAGTCTACTGGTAATGAAATGATACAGTAGGCCCACCGTATCCACAGATTGTTTTATTAATGGATTCAAGCATCCACGGCTTGAAAATATTTTTTTTTAAAAAAAGATATAAATTCCAAATAGCAACTCTTAATTTTGCCATTTTATATAAGGGACACCATTTTACTACACCATGGGACTTGAGCATCCACAAATTTTGGTATCCATGAGGGGTCCTGGAACAAAACCCCAGGGGATAACAAGGGCTCACTTTACTTCTGTGTAGTGGGGGACTCCTTGCTGAGGGGTACAGAAGCAGTGATTTGTAGACCTGACAAGATGTCTCGAGAGATGTGTTGTCTTCCAGGTGCAAAGATCCGTGATGTGACAGAGAGGCTGACAAGACTGGTCAAGCCTACTGACAAATACCCCTTCCTTTTGGTCCACGTGGGAACTAATGATACTGCAAGACACAGCCTTCAGAACATCAAAAGGGATTACGAGGCGCTTGGTAGGAAGCTGAAAGGAATGGATGTACAGGTTGTCATCTCGTCTCTTCTGCCAGTTGAAGGGCATGGTCCAGAAAGGGAGAGGAAAATAGCGGATGTGAACAACTGGCTTCGCAGATGGTGCCGCCGAGAAGGATTTGGATTCTTCGATCATGGGCTGCGGTTCCACGAGGAGGGACTTCTTGCAACAGACGGGTTGCATCTCACGCCAGTTGGAAGAAATGTTTTTGCCAACAGTCTCAAGAACTTGATCAGGAGAGCTTTAAACTGAGTTCCGAGGGGAAGGGAGACAATATTAAGGAAGGCGAAAGGGATGGCGAAAATAGTCAAACTGACATAGAGGAAACAAGAAAAAAAGTGCAAGGACCCAACAGTGGGAGGCAAAAAAACTTGCACAGGCAGCAAGTAAAAGGGAACTATGGTCTGCGATGTCTCTACACTAATGCACAGAGCATGGGAAATAAGCAAGATGAACTCGAACTCCTAGTACAACAAAGCAAATATGATATAAAAGGCATCACTGAAACCTGGTGGGATGAGTCTCATGATTGGAATGTGGAAATAGAGGGGTATAACCTTATTAAGAGAAATAGGCCAAACAAGAAAGGAGGAGGAATAGCACTATATGTCAGAGATATTTACACCAGTGAAGAGATCCAGGACATCAATCATGGAAGCCAGGTGGAGAGCATCTGGGTAAAAATTAAAGGGGAGGGAAACAACAAGGATGTTACGGTGGGAGTCTACTACAGACCCCCAAGTCAGACTGAGGAATTGGATGATATCTTTCTAGAACAGATGACCACACAGTCAGAAAAGAGAGATGTAGTAGTGATGGGCGACTTCAACTATCCTGATATTTGTTGGAAGTCAAACTCAGCAAAATCCTCAAGGCCTAGCAAATTCCTCACTTGCCTGGAAGACAATTTCATGGTCCAAAAGGTGGAAGAGGCAACAAGGGGGTCAGCTATTTTAGATCTGATCCTAACCAACAAGGATGACTTGGTTAATGGGGTGCAAGTGGTGGGATCATTAGGTGGAAGTGACCATGTTCTCCTGGAGTTTGTAATACAGTGGAAAGGAGAAGCCAGGCATAGTCAGACACGCATCCTAGACTTTAGGAGAGCGGATTTCAGTAAACTTAGAGAAGTATTGAGGGCAATTCCATGGTCAGAAATACTAAAAGATAAAGGAGTTCAGGACGGATGGGAGTTTCTCAAAAGGGAGATACTGAAGGCACAATTTCAAACAGTTCCAGTGAGAAAGAAAAACGGGAGGTGTCTCAAGAAACCAGGATGGATGACTAAGGAACTTTCAACCGAGCTAAGTTTGAAACGGAAGATGTATAAGAAATGGAAAAAGGGGGAAATCACGAAAAAAGAATTCAAAGAAATAGCAGGCATGTGTAGGGGTAAAGTCAGAAAAGCTAAAGCGCAGAATGAACTCAGGCTTGCTAGAGAGGTTAAGAACAATAAAAAAGGCTTTTTTGGATATGTCCGCAGCAAAAGGAAGAAGAAGGAAACGGTAGGGCCACTCCGTGGAGAAGATGGCAAAATGCTAACAGGAGACAGAGAAAAGGCAGAATTACTCAACACCTTCTTTGCCTCAGTCTTCTCAGAAAAGGCAAAGGGTGCTCAACCTGAGGATAATGGAGCAGAGGACAGAATAGGGGAATTTCAGCACAGAATAAGTAA
>NC_056525.1:133461737-133495702 GCF_019175285.1 Sceloporus undulatus | reverse complement strand
GGAGGGCAAACGTTGTCCCCATCTTCAAAAAGGGGAAAAAAGAGGATCCCAACAATTATCGTCCAGTTAGTCTGACATCAATACCAGGAAAGATTCTGGAGCAGATCATTAAACAGAGAGTCTGTGAACATCTAGAAGGCAATGCCATAATCACAAAAAGTCAACATGGGTTTCAGAGAAATAAGTCATGCCAGACAAATCTAATCTCTTTCTTTGATAAAATTACCAGCTTGGTAGATGAAGGGAATGCTGTGGATATAGTATATCTTGATTTCAGTAAGGCCTTTGACAAGGTTTCCCATGACATTCTTGCAAACAAGCTTGTAAAATGTGGGCTAGACAAAGGAACTGTTAAATGGATCTGTAATTGGTTGACCGGCCGAACCCAAAGGGTGCTCAACAATGGCTCCTTTTCATCCTGGAGAGAAGTGACAAGTGGGGTCCCACAGGGCTCTGTCCTGGGCCCAGTGCTATTCAACATCTTTATCAATGACCTGGATGACAGAATGGGGAGCATACTTATCAAATTTGCAGATGACACCAAATTAGGGGGAATAGCTAATACCCCAGAGGACAGGATCAAGATTCAAAATGACCTGAATAGACTAGAAAGCTGGGCCAAAGCTAACAAAATGAAATTCAACACGGAGAAATGTAAGGTATTGCACTTAGGGCGGAAAAATAAAATGCACAGATATAGGATGGGTGACACCTGGCTGAATGAAACTACGTGTGAAAGGGATCTAGGAGTCCAAGTAGACCACAAGTTGAACATGAGTGAACAGTGTGATGTGGCAGCTAAAAAGGCCAATGCTATTTTAGGCTGCATCAATAGAAGTATAGTGTCTAGATCAAGAGAAGTAATAGTGCCACTGTATTCTGCTTTGGTCAGGCCCCACCTAGAATATTGTGTCCAGTTCTGGGTGCCACAATTCAGAAAGGACATTGAGAAACTGGAGCGTGTCCAAAGGAGGGCGACAAAAATGGTGAAGGGTCTGGAAACCATGCCCTATGAGGAACGACTTAGGGAGCTGGGGATGTTTAGCCTGGAGAAAAGAAGGTTAAGAGGCAATATGATAGCCCTGTTTAAATATATGAAAGGATGTCATATTGAGGAGGGAGCAAGCTTGTTTTCTGCTGCTCCAGAGAACAGGACCCGGAACAATGGATGCAAGCTACAGGAAAAGAGATTCCACCTGAACATTAGGAGGAACTTCCTGACAGTAAGGGCTGTTCGACAGTGGAATGCACTCCCTCGGAGGGTGATAGAGTCTCCTCCCTTGGAGGTCTTTAAACAGAGGCTGGATGGCCATCTGTCAGGGATGCTTTGATTTGGATTTCCTGCATGGCAGGGGGTTGGACTGGATGGCCCTAGTGGTCTCTTCCAACTCTACGATTCTATGATTCTATGATTCTATGATTCTTCACTTTTCATTCACAAATATCGAAATGTCTTGCAAGAAATTGTCCTAATGGGTTAAACAATCTCTTGACACATCTGGGGTATTGAAAGGCTTTGATTCTTAGTTTGGCAAAGCAAAACTGTAAAAGAAATTGATATAAATAATAGTGTGGATCTATTTGCAGGTTCATTTCTTCCTAAAGAGGCTTACAGTATAGTCCTTTACATTTCTATTTGGAAGTAAGCCCCATTCAGGTTCATGAAAATTATTCCCATGTAAATAAGTTGTTGTTAATTGTCATCAAGTCAGCTTATCATAGGGCCAGCATGGCTTAGTAGTTTGAGCATTGGACTACGACTCTGGAGTTCAGGGTTTGAATCCCAGATGAACTATAGAAACCCACTGGGTGACTTTGGGTAAGTCACATTTTCTCAGCCTCAGAAGATGGCAATGGCAACCCCCCCACAAAGTAACTTCCCAAGAAAATCCCATGATATATTCACCACCTCAGGGTGAGTCCTGGTGGTGCAGTGCTTATATGCCTGTACTGCAGCTCTTCACTCAAAATCATAAAGTGATGAGTTCAATACTCGCCAGGGCTCAAGCTTGACTCAGGATTACATCCTTCTGAGGTCACTAAAATGAGAACCCAGTTTGTTGGGGGCAATTAGCTTACAGTTGTAAACCGCTTAGAGACTGCTTAGTTCAGTATGAAGTGGTATATAAATGAAGTTGCTATTGCTATTGCTATCATAAGTTAAACATGACTTGGAGGCACACAATATTTACAGCGCTATAAAAATAAACTATAACAACAACAGCAACAACTTATCATGACCCTATGAATGAGAGACCTTCAAGACATGCTGTTATCAACGACCTTGCAAACTTAGGAAACTAGCTTCCTTGACTGTGTGTATCTAAAGGGGCTTTATTTTCCTACTACCTTCTACCATACCAACATTATTGTCTTTTCAAATGAATCTTGCCATCTCATGATATATTCAAAGTACAATAACCCCAGGTTAGCAATTTGGGTTACTAAGGAAAGTTCAGACTTACTGTAGATACTCATGTATAAGTCTAGAAATTTTAATCAAAAAGTGACCCCCAAAACCTGAGTCGACTTATCCATGGGTCAAAGTAAGTATTGTACTTTAACTCTCTCTCTCTCTCTCTATGTGTGTGTGTGTGTGTGTGTGTGAAACGAACCATCCCCTGGTGAAAAGCAAGAGAATAATCTGGAAGCACTGACTTCCCTCTATTCTACTATCAATCCAACTTTTAATATGAACACAAACTGGTATGCCTCCTGTGATTCTGTAAATTCTTTGGCATTGTTTTCCTTTGCTTCACCCTTTACACCCTTTGTTACATGGCCCTAAGTTTTACCCTCAACTTATCCACTGGTCATATCAAAATCCATAATTTTTGCTCCAGAACCTGCCCTTGATTTATACATAAGGTCGATTTATAGTCGAGTATATATGGTAATTTGCTCTTGGATCTATTTATTGTGTATAGAGCCTTATTCGGTGTATGACCTAAGGCAGTGATGGCAAACCTTTTAGAGTTCGAGTGGTCAAAGGTCTTCCCGCACCGGGAATCACCCAGTGCTGGGGGGAGGAGGGAGACTTCTGGTGTGGCAGGATGTCAGAGGGTGGGACTTCCACTTCTGTGGGGGGATTTCCAGGGCAAGTTGGCCTTCAACTCCCTCCCCAGAAACAGCTGAAGGTCCAGGATGGCTGGAAAGTGGAAGAACATATGCACATCTATTCCTCCCCCCCCCCCCTTTTCTGGGCCTTCAACTACCTCCCCAGAGACAGCTGCCTCTTCCTCCTCCTCCCCCACCCTCCCGAACCTTCAGCTAACTCTCTGGAGACAGATGAAGGCCCAGGATGAGCAGGGAAGAGGAGGAACAGATGCACACCTGTTCCTCCTCTCCCCCCAGCCTCCTGGGCCATCAACTGCCTCACCAGAGACAGCTGAAGGCCCAGGATGGCTGGAAAGAGACAGAACTGGCCGCTGTCTTCATAGAGGCAGCTGAAGGCTCAGAAGGAGACCTATCCTCCTGGTCCTTCAGCTGCCTCTCTGGAGACAGCTGAAGGCCAGGGGCAGCCAGGAAGAGGAAGAACAGATGCGCACCTTTTCATTCTCCTCCCGCCACCCTCCCGAGCCTTCATCTGCCTTTCCAGGAACAGCTGAAGGCCCAGGACAGCAAGGAGGAGGAGGAACAGACACGCCTTCTGTGTGCCCTCAAGACTGGCTTTGTGTGCCATCTTTGGCATGCTGTCAGTACCAGCCAAGTTTATTCCCTGGATTCAGACAATCAGTCTTGGTGCAATGAAACAACAAAATACTTTTATTGTAGATCAGGGACAACAGTGACCAACAAAGTGTTTAGGTTGGAACTAACTGCTCCAATATATACAGAAGCCAACTAGCCCCATCTCTAACCACAGCTCAGGAACATTGAAACATTTCCCCTCCAAAACACAGCACTAGCTGTCTCCTCTTTGCCCACCTTTTTGTAATGTAACATTTTGACTTCTGCCCGGTAACGGGCCATAGGTGCACCACCATGGAACTAAGGGGTTCATTTGTGTGTGAGATGCTGCTGCTGCTTCACTGTGAAATCCTACTCCTATGATGTGAATGGATTCAAGACTCAACACCTGGAGCAATGTGGGTATGCTGATCTTTAAGGGATAAAGTTGAAACAGGAAAAGGAAAGTCACTCTCCAGAAATTTAAGGGGCTTGTCTTACCCCAAGGGGGAATTTCAGCATGGAATAAGTAAAGAGACAGTGCAAAAACACCTAGTTAATCTAAATGAATATAAGTCTCCCGGACCAGATGAACTACATCCAAGGGTATTAAAAGAACTGGCAAATGTAATATCAGAGCTGCTGTAATATCAGAGCTCCTGGAGAACAGAAGAAGCCCCAGCAGACTGGAGGAGGGCAAATGTTGTCCCCATCTTCAAAAAGAATAATAAAGAGGACCCCAACAATTATCATCCAGTTAGTCTGACATCAATACCAGAACAGATCATTAAACAGAAGGCAATTTCATAAACAGAGAAACAAGTCATGCCAGACAAATCTGATCTCCTTTTTTCAGAAAATTATCAGCTTGGTAGATGAAGGGAATGCTGTGGATATAATATATCTCGATTTCAGTAAGGCCTTTCACAAGGTTCCCCATGACATTCTTGCAAACAAACTGGTAAAATGTGGCTAGACAAATTAACTGTTACATGGATTTGTAATTGGTTGACTGGGCGAACCCAAAGGGTGCTCAACAATGGCACCTTTTCATCCTGGAGAGAAGTAACCAGTTGGGTCCCATAGGGCTCTGTCCTGGGCCCAGTGCTATTCAACATCTTTATCAATGACTTGGTTGACAGAATTGGGGACATAGCTATCAAACTGGCAGATGACACCAAATTAGAAGAAGTTGCTAATACCCCAGAGGACAGGAGCAAAATTCAAAATGAGCTGAAGAGACTAGAAAGCTGGGCCAAAACTAACAAAATAAACTTCAGTATGGAGAAATGTAAGGTACTGCATTTAGGGTGGAAAAATGAAATGCACAGATCTAGGATAGGGGACACCCGGCTAAAAGAAATTACATGTGAAAGGGATCTAGGAGTCCAAGTAGACCACAAGTTGAACATGAGTCAACAGTGTGATGTGGCAGATTAAAAGGGCAATGTTATTTTAGGCTGTATTAATAGAAGTATAGTGTCTAGGGAAGTAACAGTGCCGCTCTATTCTGCTTTGGTCAGGCCCCACCTGGAATATTGTGTCCAGTTCTGGGCACCACAATTCAAAAAAGATTTTGAGAAACTGGAGCGTGTCCAAAGGAGGGCGACTAAAATAATGAAGGGTCTGGAAACCATGCCCTATGAGGAACAGCTTAGGGAGCTGGGTATGTTTAGCCTGGAAAATAGAAGATTAAGAGGTGATATGATAGCCCTGTTTAAATATTTGAAGGGGTGTCACATTGAGGAGGTAACAAGCTTGTTTTCTGCTGCTCCAGAGAACAGAACCCGGAACAATGGACACAAGCTACAGGAAAAAGAGATTCCATCTCAACATTAGGAGGAACTTCCCTTGGAAAGTGGTGGAATCTCCCTCCTTGGAGGTCTTTAGAGGCTGGATGGCCATCTATTTGATAGGCTTTGATTGAGAGTTCCTGCATGGCAGAATTGGGTTGGAATGGATGGCCTTTGTGGTCTCTTTCAACTGTAGGATTCTATGATTCTATGTACCCTGTCTCCTTACTCTCTTTTATGTTTCCATACATGTTACCCAAATAAACCAAAGCCTTTTAGAGCCACTGCAGCTGTACAGATTGTGTTCTAGAGGTGGAAAGATGATAACTATCAGTTTGCATGTCGGGCTCAAAATATTTTATATTGAAATAGAAGATGTTTTATATAAAATAGATGTAAAGGATTTTATTTAAAAAATTAAATAAAGAGATTTTATATATCAAAATAAAATATGAATGTTTCAGCATAAAATGCCAGCCACAGTCATAAATAATTTACAACTGAAGCTGGCCTTTCATGCTGAAACATACCGTATTTTAAATTTTTATGTAGAATATTTCATAGTTCTGTATAAAATATTTTAAATCTGATGTGCAAATAGATGGTCATCATTTTGTTTGGAATACTATTAAGTATGTGTATTTTGTTACATATTAAGTAGAAGAAATTAATCTAAAGCTTAGGAAGCAATGGTACTTTACTGCTTGCAGAACATTCTCATTCATCCCATGGCCAACTACATGTGTCTCTTCTCAAACCCTGAAAGCATCAACCTAATGCATCACATTTTTTTTGTTCCTATTACCTTTGGATCAATAATATAACACATAAATGTGTATCTTGGCACACATACTCACATACACCTGCAGAAAGCAAGCTTGCTCCATCTTTAATATGACATCCTTTCAAATATATAAACAGGGCTATCATCTCACCTCTTAACCTTCTCTTCTCCATGCTAAACACACAAAGAAGCGTATTAAAAGTTCATACTAACAATCAGTCTCAAAGGTGCTGCTTGACTCCTTCACATACACCTTTTTTTCTCATTTTATACTGAAATATGCTAGTATGGTTAACTCTGAAGATCCCCAGACTTTGGGGAATTCTTGGAAATAATGGTGGTGCTGGAAGGTAGAGTTTCACCCTAACATTTTAAGGCATACCATCTTTTCTATTTAATTTAAAAATCTAGAAGGTTGGGGGACCTGGCGGGCACTAAGGGAGATCTCTATGTGTACAGTGATGTTAATAAGCACCACATTTGAGGCCCCAGGCTTCTGTTCATTGGGTTGGCATGGATGTGATTGATTTTATCTGCAAGATATATAGCAAATTGGTCACAGTGGCCACCTAAAGGCTCACTTAGCTGTCTCCCTGAATTAGATTACACTAGACTCTGTGGCACTAGAAAAGGCTCCACTGACTGACATCATGCTGACACAGTAGTTATAATTGTTGTGTGCCTTCAAGCTGCTTGTTCCAGCATATGGCAATCCCAAGGTGAATCGTCAGGTGGTTTACTTGGCAGGATTTACTCAGAGGGTTTGCCTTTGCCTTCTTCTGAGGCTGACAAAGTGTAACTTGCACAAGATTACCCAATGAGTTTCCATTGCTGAATGGGGATTCAAACTATGATTTCCAGAGTCATAGTCCAACACTCAAACTACTCCACCAGGTTGGCTCACAAGACACCGTGGTAATGATGATGAAATATACTTACTTCCTGATAATCATACCACGAATTATATCCCAATATTGACTTCAATTTGATCAAATGTGTTACCTTTTTCCACTCTCTGTGCTCGAGCTATTGATTCAATTATTTCATTATCATAAACTCTTCAATATAACAAAGAGCTAAATGTGTTCTTCGGTTGGTGTGAGAAGATGTAGGACCAATTTTATTGATAGTACATGATCTTTTTCTATTCCAGAGGAGGACTGGAGCCTTGGCAGATTCCATAGCCATATCAGACATAAAAGATCTAGGCGCATTACAGACCACCCCTTTGGGGCAGCCTGTAGGCGCGCCTTTCCCCGGTGTATCGGGGCCTCAGCTGCCAGACCGGCAGCCTCCGAGGCCCCAATCCGCCGCTTTGCAGGCTGCGGGGAAGCGGCAAAAGGCCACTTCCCTGCAGCCTGGAAAGGGATGTCCTTGGGGCTTCAAGCCCCAAGGACACCCCGCGGCGGCTGGGAGGAGGAGAAAGGGGCCGCTTGGCCCCTTTCTTCCTTGTGTTGCTGGGCGCAGCCGTCTGAAGGCTGCGCCCAGTGACGCAAACCAGGAAGGAGCTCCGAAACGGAGCTCCTTCCTGCTCCGCGCAAAGGGCGCATTAAGCGTCCTCGCACGGAGCAATGGCGTCACGTCCGCGCCGCCTCGTTTGGAGGTGGCGCGTTCGTCACGCCATCATGGCGGTGGCCATGTGGAACGGCCACTGCCATTTTGTATGCGCAGAGCGTGTGCTAGGGTTAGGGGGTGCAGAAGCACTGCCCCTTCCTAACCCTAGTACGTGCTCTGCGCGTACTTTCATGGTGGTCTGTAACCTGCCCTAATAATAATAATAATAATAATAATAATACATTTTATTTATAGACTGTCCACCACACTGACCAAATTCCACCTAACCTGGTGAATGAGGCTGGGAGAGCTTTGTCCAACCAGAGATTTGTGATATCAGCCAGCTCTGCTCAATCCTGGCCTGGTGGTCACAACAGGTTTTTGGTTGTCCTGGTTCAGTGTATTTGCATGAGGATCTAGTGCCTCTGAGCACTGGCACTTAACAACCCATTATTGCTGTGTTTGGGACCAGATTTGACTCCAGATGGGTTGGCAATTGTTCCCCAAAGCATCTATTCTTGGAAGACACCCAAAATCTAGTAAAAGAGTCCAGATTTGGTGCTGTTTCCTAGAGACATTGCTTTGAGTGAAATGTCCAATGCATCCATGAGTTCACAACTGCATCTATATAGATATGTACATTAGTATACACAGACCCAGACATGGCTGTATATGTAAGTATCCCTGTGTAGTGCAGATGCATCAAACACAGAATAAATGTGCATAAAATCTTACAACAGAAATGCAGAAACTTTTTCTAATTACCTTGACAGACACGACTTTTTAAAAAGGCTAAATAGATAAGGAGATGCTGTCTGCAGTTTAGAGTAACAACTGTGACTTGGGTGCCAAAAGTGTCAAAATGCACGCTGTTTCTAAGTATATAGAATCATAGAATCATAGAGTTGGAAGAGACCGCAAAGGCCATCCAATCCAACTCCCTGCCATGCAGGAAATCCAAATCAAAGCATCCCCAACAGATGGCCATCTAGCCTCTGCTTAAAGACCTCCAAGGAAGGAGACTCCACTACACTCCGGGGGAGTTTGTTCCACTGTCGAACATCCCTTACTGTCAGGAAGTTCCTCCTAATGTTCAGGTGGAATCTCTTTTCCTGTAGCTTGCATCCATTGTTCCTGGTCCTGTTCTCTGGAGCAGCAGAAAACAAGCTTGCTCCCTCCTCAATATGACATCCTTTCACATATTTAAACAGGATAACCATCTTATATTTCAGATTGTTTAAAAGTGTATGATGGAAAATATATTATTTGAACAGATGGGGACAAAGTTTAATTTGCAAAAATACATACCATAGGCATGTGCCAAGGCAAGATTATTTTTACCTCCTCCTGTAAAGGATGTGCCTATTGGCAAACCTACATTTGTCACCCTCAGATGTCAAAATCCTAAGAAATGGTTCACATAAGACTAAAGATGAGCAGAGGATGGAGGAAAATAACAATATCACTAGCTGAATTCCAAAACTTTGGAGAAAAATATGAGAGGGAACAGAATTTTGTCATATATTGGAATGGGAAGGAGAGCAAAGCCATAGAGTTAGATGTAAGCATGATGTGGATGAAAATTAAAGGCCCGTCCCCAAAGCTCTGAGATGTGGCTGCTTTGATATATGATGTTTATGACACCATGCAATATTCCACCTGATTAATAACCGCATAATGCCACGGCACACTCCCCCGTTGATCTATGTAAACAGAGCAATAATTACCTGGCATTTACTGTATTATAATAGTGCCGCTCAATGTACTGGAGCAGGGCTTGAAGAGAACAAGCTTGCCAGCAGATCTAATCTGCAAGGCTAACAAGCTGGATAAAAAATACTTCTCCTGGCTTCATCATGACAGCTCCAGGATTCCACGTGTTCATAATGCAAGGTCCCTAATGGCTTAATTGAAATCTTCTGCAGTGAGAGCCTTGAGCTGGGGAAAAGTTTTTAGAGATAGCTAACAATTCAGCACATGGAAAGATCACTTCAAAGATATTTTTCTTTACTAACATATTTTAATTTTAAAAAAATATATGTCTCTGCACTGCACCACTGATAAAAAACATTTGAGTAAACAGATGACTAGGAAAGGCAAATCGGTCAAGTTTCAACTTGCCCAGGTTCCCCCATTTTCCCCGTGCCAGATTTCTTCAGTCTGGTTCTAGGCCAAATTGTAATTTATTTCTTTTTCGTTCACACTAAAAATCATATGTATCCCAGAGTATACATATACACAGTTTAGTTGCTGTTACGAAATGCATCCTTTGTGTCGCTTTCTGAAATTTATACATTTTTTGCAAAGTCGTTCCCCCCCACCATTAAAGACATACTGTATTGTGGGCATTTCCCAATGTAGGCATGTGTATGCTTCCTTCCATATATGTCCTTTTCTCATAGTTCAGATTGTCTCTTTCTGCTGATAGGTTTCAAAATGTTGAATACTTACTTTAGAAAAGTGTTGCTTTGGCACTAAGTGATTCTGGTTCTTACACATAGCACACCCTTCTTTCTCTCTTTCTCTCTTACACAACACACACACACACACACACACACACACAGATAGAACAAAAAGAAACAAAAAAAGAAATATCACCTTGATGACACACAGGGGTCTCTCCCAACTGGTATAAGGCCATCTCATTTTGCAGAGCAGTTTGTGACATGTTTTCTGGTTAGGTGGATGATGAACTACTTTCTGTAGTTCTATTGCCATAGGTGGTCAGTGACTGGTAGACCTCACTGGGCCACAAAGCCTCAAGGTGGACAGAAACATCAGGGAGCTGATGGATCCAGGTTTTCCATGCCATGCCTCTCTTAAAAACTACCCATCCAGAGTTTCATTATGTATTCTCTTTATATTGTTGTCATTGCTGTTTGACTTTCATGTCGTTTCCGACTTAGGGTGACCCCCCGTATCATGGGGGTTTATTGGCAAGATTTGTTCAAGAAGAGTGTATTTTTATTTTTTTATGTATTTTAATATTATGTATTTTTATTATTTTGGAACCTGCCTCAATCCGAAGGGAGAGATGGGCTAAAAAATAAATAAATAATATATTTATTATTATTATTATTATTATTATCCTCATCATCATGAATTTTGATACTGTCCTCTGGGTTATTAGCCACTACTCCTAATTTGGTGCAACTGCAAATTTGATAAGCATGCCCTCTCTTCTTTTTTGTGGAAGTGATTAATAAAGATGGTGAATAGCACTGGGCCCAGGACAGAATCCTGTGGCACCCCACTAGTCACTTTCTCTCCAGATGAAGAGGAGCCATTGCTGAGCACCCTTTGGGTCCGGCTCTTTGTTATGCTGCTGTTCTGCATACTGTGTGTACTTGATTACTCTTTAGTTCTCTAGATTTCACTTCTCTCTTTCTCATTCTGTTTATTCTCCCCACATACTCCCATAATTCTTTGCTAAACATCTTTTCCTACGCCCCTGTCTCTGTTTGGGACCCTCCCTCCCCTTTACTGCAACACTTGTAAAATTTATTTTCAACCAGAGAAATATTTTCTCCGTTTTAAACAATGGTGTGGTTTTTTTTAATGAATAATTCTCAGTTATTTCAGTTGCTGCTTAATGCATCATCCTTAATGATACCACCAGTACCCCTTCCATAACATCATCAGGGGGCAACCTAGCTCTCAGGTTTGGGCACTGAATTCTCAGGGTCTGAGATGCTGCTAACTTGGAAGCCTAAACACCTCATGTATGCACAGATCTCATACCTACCCAGTCCAATAACCTTTAGTCTTCTGCTGGGGTGGGGTCATGTTGTACCTGCCTTCAGCTTTATGTTTCAAGAGCAACCCAGGAGTTGGAGGTAAGGCCCCATTTCCACTGGCTTATAAAGCGGATCAAGATGCGGATTATGGGGGCATTGTTCCCATTTGAGTGCGCATTCAATCCTCATTGTGCCGATTTCATTCATTCCCATTGGAATTCGGATCTGATCCCCATGTCATCGATTTTTTCCTGGGAAAACCCGAATCACTGGTGGATAATCCAGGTTAAATTGACTGTACTTTTGTGGAGGTTTTTCCTGCACCTCCGAGTACTGATTGGGGCAAATGAATGGGAACGACAGGGGTGTCTGATTCGGGAACTTGGGGATGGGAGGAGCAGTGCTCAAAGGGCTGGCCTGAGGGTGTCATCCCGTTGTTCTCTTTCCTGCATTATTGGTGCCATTTCCCCCCATTCGCGTAGCCTTTCCCCCGGTGGAGTGGGAAGGCAGGGTAAGTGATCACATGTGTACAAATTTATTTATTTTTAATTAAGCTTTCGATCGCCTAGGCACTCTGTTGACTATCCAAACATAGCAAATGCCTACACTGACCTCAAAACACAGTAAACCCATTCGCCCCCTTGTAACCTTCTCCCTGCCTCACATTCATAGATCGACATGTGAGGAGACCCACTGAACACCATTTTAAACTATTTCCCCTTTTTTACATGCTTTCTCGATTGCCCCCCCCCCCGATAGCCCAGGGAGCAATGGGGGGGGCAAAGGGACATGGGGGGAATAGAGGCTCCTTCTCCCATTCCCAGAGGAAATCTGGGAAGACACAGGACAGTTTGTAGGCAAAGGGACTTTGGAGGCTCCTTCTCCCATTCCCAGAGGGGAAAAAAGTGTCTAAGCAATAGATTGGCTGTGATGTCAAGCGCCTAGGTGTTGATTGACAGTGTTTTGAATTGACAGTCTTTTTTAAAAAAAGAGGTTCTGGAGGGCAATGGGAACGGGGAGCAAAAAAGCCCGCTTCAAATTACAACTGAGAAAACTTCAATGGGAATGAGAACATGGGTCAAAAAAACAGAGGGACCAGATTCGAATCACGACTCAGAAAAAAAAAAAAAACAAGTCAGAATCGCAACAATATAAGCCACTTTTTTTGACCAGTGAGAATGGGGCCCTAAATGTTTCTTTTTGCCAGGGAAGCAGAGCCAGCTGGTGGGCTTCTTTGTTGCTGTGGCAAATCCACTCCTGTTTTAGGCTGGCTGCTCCCACTCCTGTTGTACAGGGACACTTCTGGGGGCCAAACCTTTCTCAGTAATAGGGTTCATCAACTGGATGGCACCCATTCAACCCAGAGGAACTGCAGGAGGAGCAGCCATAAAATGAAGAAAGGAATTGCTGCCTTAAGGCTATGGATCCATTATCTGCCCCTCCCTGAAGCAAGAGAAGCACATTCCCTACAGGTGGCCCTTCTTTTGCCATTGTGTGGGGTAGTTTCGTCTCCTGTTTACAATCTGCATGACTGCCACCCCTCCCTGTATGCAGCTGAGAATTTTCATTCTGCTTGGTCTGAAACCATTGGACACTACCATTTTGCTCCGAAAGCCTCAAGGACCCACAGAATGGAACAATGTGTCTCAGTCATACATGGAGAATGGAGGCCTTGATAGCTGAAAAGTAGGTTTTCTTCCCCCCAAATCAGGTTCTGAAATCACAAATGCTTGAACTTTTGGGCATCTGCCTACCATTGCTTGTCCTGCTTCCACATCTCCCAGATGTTGAATCAATCTCCCAGAAAAAAACATAATGGAGGCATAGGCTTCTTCCTTATATTCTTGGTACAGTGGTAGGTGAAAGTGAACATATGAGCTAAATATTTTATTTCTGATTTAGTCTTCTTGAAAGACAGTGCAGAGCACACAGGGCTACACCCTTTCTTTTAAATAAATTAGAAATAGTATTTCAGGATATTTGGGGTGAGGAAAGGTGGCCAAGTCAGCTTCTCCATCAAGAAGCAGGTTTAGTACTAGACTGTGTCAGCACTTTCTGCCCATGTCTACAGGAGTTAGCTAGAAGTTGGAATGAGGCAACCCTCATCAGCTAGTTTCAAAAGGGATCAAAGGACTTAGGGCTTCACCTACCTGACCTTATCTTGCCTGCTGTGGCTTATACAGACTTTGCCTGTCTTGATCTGCCTCCATCAGACACTACCAGCTTCTCTTGTCATTTCCAAGTACCTATAAAACAGGGCAGCCATGATATTCCGTCTGAGATTCCCAGGATGCAAGTTCCCAGTGTGGCCCTTGGTCCCCTGAAATTATGGCTGAAGACAAAGCATACTTTCCATGGTTCTGAGGTTACAGGGTAACTATTGTCTCAATGGATTCCTTAAAAAGTCAAATATACTGCTAGCCCTTGTTCAAGAGTTTCATGCTGGAGTCTCCTTTTGAAAGTTCCTTTTTTGAACAACAGTGAATTCCAGGTCAGCAGCAGAGTATTCTGGAAGATGGAAATTTTTTCTCTCTGGTTTGCGAATGGTATCAGTTTTAAAGTCAGATTCATATCCATTTATATTTTTGCATAGAGACTGACCTATTTGTCTGTAGACAGCAGAAGTATATTGTTGACAAACAAAGACATCTACACAATGAACGGATGATATCCTTTAGGATCCTGTAAAAGCACCACAGAATCAGGAGCATCTCTCATACCTGCTAGTCACTGCTCTGATACCACCAATTCCTGAAAGTCATTTTAGATATAGTGAGTGGTATGTACCTTGATTAAAAAAACAATAAAACAGTAGAGTATCCTTCTCTAGGCTGTAACTTAATATGAGCGGCAGCTTCTTGTGTTCTGTCTGGCGCAGTGGATAGCTGTTTTGATTTGTTATCGTTTTTAAATCTCATCAAATAATTTCATGATTCACATAATGTGAATCCTTCAACTGAAGAAAATTAATGGTGTATTTGATCTGAGCATGAGCACAGCAGGGTAAAGAGTCGAAAAGTATATGTATAAATAATTTGTCCCTTGATAAACAAATTGGTAAAGACTGTTATTCAGGCAATTCAAATTCTCAGGACTGTGAGCCCTTTCAAGCAAAGCAAGTGTGCTGGGAGGCGATTGGGGTGGTATTTGTTACTGTACAGCATGCTTTTTTTCTTAAAGGACCCAAATGACATTTTAGCAAATCTCTTGATTTTGAGAGCTACTTCCCCTTCTTTTCCATAGTATCCCAAAGTAATTTGTTCCTATCGGAAAGGCAAGGTATTTAAAAACCAGTATCATGTGAACCGTGATTCTCAAAATAGATGTCTTCAACTCCCTTATCCCTCCCTATTACCAGGATATCTCTATTTCCACCCTCTTCTCCATTTTCCTCCATCCTCCCCCTCACACCTCTTTTTATTGTTTTTAATTTTTCAAAAATCCTCTCTAGAGTCTTAGTCATAGGCTCCTGTGCTGGAAAAAACTGGCCACTAGACACACTAGTCAATTTCAACTTCAGTTGAAGCTTAAAAATTCAAAAGTGGGTATTATTAAAGGGTATTCTTGTAAGCTTTCCTCTATGTGTTGGGGTTAATCTGTCAGAGAACAAGAGCCCACTGCTTTTGTTTTAGGGGCTTAGGAATATTTGTTTCTTTTAATTTTTTAAAATTCTTTAGAAAGCAAATGTTGTCATTAATCTATTTGTTTTCTTTCATCATCCCCCACATACTTCTTCTGTACTCTATCGCCTTCAAACATGGTATGTGTGATTGTTTCCTGGGAGCAAGATCACCCACCCACACCCAAAAGTACCTCTGGTTTTGGCTGCTTATTGGCCAAAATGTCAATCAACAGCTGCAGATTTTGTTGTTGTTGTTGTTGTTTGTGGCTCTTCTGGTCCTTTGGGATTGCCTGAAGAATCACTTGAAAAAACATTCCTTTAAAAAAAATGAGTTTTTGAGGCAGCTTTGGGTTTACAGGGGCTACACTTTCCCCACCCCTAGTGTAAACAGTAGTTAGGGGCAGGGATGTAGCCAGGATTTTAGGAAGGGGGGGTCCAGACTAAGTGCCACCATTATAATGGGGCTTGCGCAGCAGCACGCACCATTCGTTTTTCTAATGGAAGGGGGGGTCCCGACCCCAAGAACCCCCTCTTGGCTACATCCCTGTTAGGGGTGAGAAGAAGAAGAAAAAACAAGAGAGGGGGGATGAGACAGACAGAAGACTGGCAGGAAGCAGCAGTGAGAAGGAAAGAGGAAGAGAAGTGAAATGAAATGAAGAACTGAAAGGGAAAGGGATCAAGTGCCTAAGGAGAGCAGAAGAAACATTCAGAATGCACTTTTCTTTAACAATGATTCGTCCCACACGTACCTCATACTAAGCAAGGTATCTTGTAACTTGGATTGGACAAAGACTTTTTTACAACCATTCATGTATGACTCTCCTTATCTGTGCTAGGATGACCGTGTTACTTCTCAGCCAGTGCTTGTTAAGTGTCATATAGGGTCGCCAGATCAAGAGCCTAACAAGTCCTGAGATTATAGAGCCCAACCTTTAGGAATGGGCCCCACTGATGTCATAAAGGCAGGTCCTGGTAATGTCACTGAGTATGATACATTATGCATGAGCCACAGCTATTCAGATCATGATATAAAGGTCTATCATTCATAGGGCCTGTTACAGGCTCAACTCCATCTCCTGGCCTTGAGTAGGAAAGGGGGGTCCTGAATTTTATCAGCTTCCACTATCTACTAATACGCCCCATGAATCAGTGAGGTGGTAGAAATCACTGAGGAGTTTAATTTGTTCATTTCCCCACTTCTGAGACTATCACATGCCTCTTTTCATCTGATCTGGGCACAGGCTGAGAACAGGCTTGAATGGATCTCATTGCACGCCTCCATGTTCAGCTCGGTCACATCGTGTACCTAATCTGAACTGGCGTATTTTTCAAAGAGCAGGAAAGTATCATTCTTCAAAAAGTATGCCAGGAGTCCAGATCAGGTATGCTGGGCACAGAGGCATGCTATAACATGTATTTTCAGCCATTTAAGCCCATACCCAGCCCATGCCCGGATCGGGTAAAAAGAGACATGCAACCATCTCCTGATTCTGCAGGCACTTTCCTTCTCCCTCCCATGGGAAATGAGAATCCTACCCTCACACACCAACTGATCGAGGCACATGAAGAGAGAGAGTGGAAAAGAAGAGATCTTTTAAGGAAAGCTTTTATTCTAAATAAGCAATTTTACATAAGCAAAAGAGTACCTTGTACCTGAAGGCCCCTTCCTTCGGGTGTTATTTAGGAGCAGTTACAAGAGGGGGGGAAACAAAAGCTCTAACATGGCTAGTAAACTACTGATAAACTATTTAATATATTCTTAATAATTGAGGGTTGTTGTTATTTATAGTTTTAGACTAATTTTATTGTAAGGCACTCTGAGATCTTTGGAAATAAGATTAGGATATAAATATTTTAAATAAATAAATTGACATGGCCTTGATGGGAAATAACAATAACAGCAATGTTAAAATCTACACTGCAGAAATAATGCAATTTGATACCACATTAACTGGCCATGGCTCAATGCTATGGAATTCTGGGATTTGTAGTTTTATAGCTAAAAATCTGTCAGAGAGCTATGGTGCCACAAGAAACTACAAATCCCAGGATTCCACAGAGCCATGGCAGTTAAAGCAGTGTGGTAGACGCCTTTCTTAAGTTTCACCAACAGGTTTTTCTAATTTCTATTAATAATATTGTTTCATCTGCATGTCTTAAATTGTTGGTGTTTCTTCCTCCAGTTTTCACACCACCCACTATCTGTATGATATAGTCTGAATATACATTATTGCAATTTGTTAAGTATATTGTAAAATGGGATTTTCATGAATCTCTGCTAAACTTGTGTTTAAAACATTTCCTGTTTATATATCTGTTGCACCATGTGAAAGAAACTTTCAAAATTAAAGTTAATAAAAAGTGTTCTTCGGTCAAACATGAGAGAAGATTATGTCAACTATACTGCCAATTAAACATGAATATGTGAAGAAAATCAATTTTGACAATGTCATTGAGAAATATGCAGAAGTTAAGGCTCAGAACTAGAAACTGTAGTGTTATTAATCATTAATTGTGACAGACCAATATGCAAGTATATGTTTCTCCCCCTTTTTCAAAAAATACATTAATGCAATTTAAAAATATTAATCCATTACTTTTCCCTCCCTTTTGTACTGTAACATTTATTGTTTGCGTGTTTGTGTGTTTGCTTTTATTGGCAACAGACAAAGTTCAATGCAATGGTATTTTTACTGTCTGCCTATCTTTTCTAGCCATTATTATTATTTGTTTCATTTCATTATTCCTGAAAATAATTTTGTTGTACAGAAACGAAGAAGTCAAATATAGCAGGTATGCCACTGGCCAGTCTGAAACAGTTGAAAGGCCTGTTCACAGATTGGCTAGTCAACTGCCTTCTGGAAGCTGACCAGGAGGACAGTGCAACTACATGCTCTGTGTTGTTTTCCTTATCAACTGATACACATTATTGTAGGCATACTGCATTTAGTACTGCATGATACATAGGCATCTGCAAATTGGCAGCCATAACCTTATCTTGTAGTGGTTAATTCCACAATTTACCAAGGCATCATTTGAAAAAGTACCTCCTTTTACCTGTCCCGAATCCCTCACCATTATGTTTCAGTAGATAACCCTTGGGTCTAACGTTATGAAAAAGAGAGAGAGATCAAGCTTTCTCCACATGGTGTGTATAAACACCTGCCAGGTAGCTAATGAAGTGGGATGAAGTCCAAGAAAGCTGATGCCAAATAAAAGTTGTTAGACTTTTAAGACAGTGGTTGGAAATACAGACAGTCCTCTAGACGTTAAGATAATCCACTGCCATTCACAGTGACAAAATCAGCAACCTGAGAATGTTGAAGTTTGATTTTTCTTCATGAACAGAGGGTATGAGGTGCACATTTACCTTTTCCATGCCTATTCTATATGCCTCTCTCTCTACAAAGAGAGAGAGAACAAATAGGACTCAAAACCATATTGCTGATTCTATTGAGCAGTTTTCATTCATCCACAGAAGAATGTGGAAAACTAGTTACTTACCACTAAACATGGAAGGAATAAGAGAAGCATGGGGGTTTCTTTACCAAAGAAATCCATATCCACTTCGATTCTGCTCCTTTAGGAACACATGACATATGGGTGTTTTGTCAGTGAAACTACTACATTTACACAATGTATTTTTTAAAAAAGCATGTTTTATTCTGCATTTTCCAAGGGAAATTATTTTTTGGCTACATATGTCCTATCACTGACATTGGGGACAGGACAGATTGACAAGGCAACAATCTTGCTCTCTCATTGGATACTTCCACAATCCAAACTCTTTTTCCCCCTTCACTTCTTCTTTCTTTCTTTTCACACCAGTGAGTGATCTAAGGGAGGGAACTTTCAATTTCTTTCTCTCTCCTTCTTGTTCTACCACTGTCAGAATCTCCTTCTTGCAGCACTGCTCACACAAAGTATTCTGCCCTTTTAGGAAAGTAGCCCTTATAGCTGGAAACACTTACTCGAGAGAAGGACACTAGGACAAGGAGTAATGGATTCAAACTACAGGAAAAGAGACACCACCTGGATCTCAAGAGGAACTTCCTGAAAGTCAAAGCTGTTTGACAGTGGAATACGCTACCTCAGGATGTGGTGCATTTCCTCCTTTGCAGGTTTTTAGGCAGAGATTGGATGACCATCTGTTGGGAGTGGTTGATGGTATATTCTTGCATGGTCTCTTCCAACTCTATGATTCTATGGCGGGTTACAAACCGCCACTTGGGACGTCTGCAGGACGTCCCATTTTAAAAAGGGGGCGTTTCTTCTAGATGCCCCTGGCTCTAATACGGACTCTGTCCGTACAATCTTTACGTATAGGACGCTGTGCATCCAAACATGTCACAGCGTCTGTGATGTCGCAAATGTGCCCCTGGCGCCTCGCGACATCACAGAGGCGCCACAAGAAGAAGCTCCATTTTGGAGCTTCTTTTTCGGTCCGTGCGGGAGCCGCGCGGTTTGGCTGCTGTGGCTCCCTCACGGAGCAAGCGGCAGCGGCGGCAGACCACCTCAAAGCGGCGGTTTATAACCCGCCTATGATTCTTAAGTCTGGGACAACTCAGTGGGATTCTCAGGAGTCAAGATCATTGCCAATTTACTATCTTCATTAGCATCAGAGTGGGGAGGCCAATTGTGGCATTTACCCACCCTTCTTGTGAGACTGCAGTCATGGAGACACCATGTGGGTGGCCTCATTTGCCCCCTCAACCCCACATGTCTAGGACCCCCACTTCTCTCCACCTTCTCAGTTCACAAGAGCAGGCAGCAGCCTGGGAACACACACCCTGGAGTTCATAACTAGTAACACAAAGGGATGCCAATAAATAAAGCAGTTGGGCATCTAGGGAGAGCCGTCTGGGCTTGTTAAAGTTCAGAGGACATTTTGGCTTTTGCGAAGTCAAATTCCACACCTCCCAGTCCTGATTTTGCCACAGAAACTGGAGTCCTCACTGCTTCCCTTGTTTATCTTTCCCCCATCAAATTTCTGACAGTGGTGGAGCAAGAAGAAGAGAGAAAGAAATTTAAAGTTCTTTTTCTTAGATCATTCACTGGGACACAAAGCGGGAAAGGAGAGTGGATGGGACCGGAATCCAGTAAGAGTGCAGGGTGGGTGGTAAGATTGACAGGTAAATCATACTGTTGGGTACTTTGTCCTTGTAGGATTATAGTGAGAATTCATGTAGGATGTTTACCCATAATACTGCAACAGGGTTATCTATAAGAGTTCTAAAAGGGCAAGTATTAGTCAACTGCTCTTCAGTCTATACTGTGATGACTGGCTGTTTATGCACAATGCACTCTTTCATTTTTTTATTTTTTTCCATTTCATTTCTATTTTCTTTTCTCCCCACCTTTTTTTTGGGGGGGGGGAGTACTTCACCTGATGTATCTTCAGTGCCAGGCACAGACCTTCTTATTTCAGTGAAATCAAGACAGTTGAAGAGGTTCAGTGACATCAGTACTGTGTTCATGTTGATTCAAGGCTTTTGATTTGATCTCTGACTCTCTCTCAGTCTTTCTCAGACATACCAGGGAGGCAGAGAGCAGTAAGGATATCTGTTAGACATGTTTTGCAGCAACATGGTAGTTGGTTATTCGTGAGATTCACATAATTAGCCCAGCCCACATGGCTGGGCTATTTAAACATTTTCTCAGTCAAAGAGGAGTTTCTCAGAGATAAGCAACTGGAAATCCTATGAGTACTAAAGTGTCAGTGTCTTTAGTGCCTGAATGCCAGAGAAGAAGAAAAAGCTGAGATTTTCCTAGCACTTCTTGTGCATGCCATGAGAAATTGTGCTGCTGAATTTCTGCCTGACATATCATTGAGTGACTTCAGAAAATCATGAGTAAAGATCTTAGGAGAGGGGTGGAGAACATATTGCAGGTCTGAAAATGTGAGCAACGCTTTCTTGCATTATTCACTTCACAGATTGTGGAATTTATAGTGTGAAACTAGGAAGAAGGATAGAGATCTATGCTGTAATTTTAACTCCTCCATTGCTGTGGTAGATGAAGCTACAATGGCTTCTCCCACCAAGAAGAGATTCATGGGAGAAACCTGCCACTACAGAAATGAATAGAAGGGCCCAAACAGACAGGCCAAAATGAAGCTGCTTTGGGTCACTTTGAGGTATGCTGTTTAAATGATGAATGTGTCCTCAGAGGCCGGAAGCCGCACCAAAGGAGTGCTAAGGAGTGGAGCGCAGCTCTGATGTAGCTTCTGGCCTCTTAAGATGTGTGTGTCATTTAAACAGCATACCTCCAAAGTGACTCAAAGCAGCTTTATTTGGGCCTGTCTGTTTGGGCCCAAAAGAACTCATACAGTCTTCTTAGTGAGCAGAGGAGGGGGACAGGCAAGAATAGCTTTGAATCTCCATCTCTCCCATCTCTCAGAATGCCCTTAACTGCTGAAAGGAAACAAATATATGGGGCAGCCTTTTCTCCTTCTTCCTCTGTTATCACTATTTCTCCCATTCCTCACCTCTCGATACGGTTTTATTATCCTCTTTCTCTTCCCTCCATCCCTTATCTCCACTTCTCCACATCTTCCTGCTTAAATTTAGATTTCAAGCTTCATAGGGCTAGAGGTTGTCCTGCATGTATATTACTGTGTAAAGTGCCACATGCATAATAAATGTAACCATGAATTAGATAGATGGGTGGATGTATGGATGATGGATAGATAGGACAAAAATGAAACACATGGGTAGAGCAAAAGGTCATGAGTTATTTGAGGAACAACTTGTATGAATAGACCCCGGCTAATAAACAGAGGGGTCTGGCATTCTTTCCATGTGAGTCACCTCATGTCCTTTCCACAATCTAAGCCTTGAGCTCAATGGTGAGGTCACTGACCCAGGCTGAGCAGGTCAGACACAAGGGTTCTGGTGTTCCCTTTGCTTTTGCAGCCTTGTGTTGCTGGACCTAAAGTCTTTCTCCTTTCAGCAACTCCATTGGGGGGGGGGGTGGTTTTGGCAACTGTAGCTCATTCTTTGACAGAGAAAGGGGCTTTTGTTCAGCTTACTCTACTTGCCTGCAGGAAACAAGTACTTTAGCTACAAGGCTAACACTGCACTGCAGGCGCTACTAGCCCATTAATGGCTTTCCAGACACCCCATCCATCCAGAGGACTGGAGATGCTGCTCGCTGTATTTCTGCCATCTCCTTTCCCTGATTATTCTATGGAAGGCATATGCCCCACACCACTTTTTTTTCCTGATAACAGTATCCTGCAATTTTATTGGATATTGCAACATTATGAAGGAGCTGGGAAACCACATGATCTGAGATTATCTTTTCGTAGGGGAGTATGATAAAACTGATTTAGGTTACTGTGAGTGGCAGAATGGAAAGTGGCCCGATCTTACCCATGGACACAATCCAATCCAGTCTACACAAGCCACGCTGAAATGTCAGGGAGATGTGCAAGACCTATCATGTGGGAGACTATATTCCAAGTAGAGAAATAAAAATAAAAGAAGTGCCTCTAGACAGAACTGCCAGGAACAATTGGTAAAATCAGAGGAGAGATGTAACAGTGATGGGGGGGCGTGTTTAAAAGGGCCCCTGTTGAAACTCTAATCTGGCTGCTCCTTCTTTTAAGCCCAGAAACTGTTGTGCAACCAGCTCCTTCCCTCTGTAAGGAGGTGAGCATGAAGCTGATGAAACTTGAGCAATTTTAAGGTTCAGAAATTATTCACTTTCTATTAAAATGGTTGACGTTCCTGCCATAGTGGTAGTTCAGAGGTGGGAAACATTGCCCACACTTAGGGTTGCCATAAATGAGGACCTCCAGACCGTGAAAATGTAGGACAAAATTTTGAAATGTAGGACACTAAAAAAAGTGTCCTACATTTCAGAATTAAATCGCTGGCGGCCCAGCGCCCTCCTTCCCGGCCTCTGCGGAGGCCTCGGTCTCCTCGGAGACCAGGAAGGAAGGCGCGGGGCCGCCGCCGATCGCCGGGGCCTGTCCTCCTTCTTGGCCTCTGCAGAGGCCAGGAAGGAAGGTGCGGGGCTGCTGGCGATTGCCAGGGCCTCCCTTCCTTCTTGGCCTCCGGAGGCCAGGAAGGAGGGAGGAGGCAGGGAGGTTGGCGCGGCTGCATGCAGGAGGCGCTGCCTCCCCCTTCGCCTCCTCCGCCCCAGGCCTCGCTGCCCTTCTCTCCACGCGGCCATGCGCAGTGGAGGAGGAGGAAGCAGCGAGGCCCTGCGGGTTGCAGAGCAACCCCGCTGCAAACCAGGTTTTTCCCGGGTTTTGGCGACACCCGTGACGTGAGCGGGCAGGTGCCGCCAAAACCGGGAAGAACCCAGTTGCAGACGGGTTATGACAACCCTACCCATACTGAAACCAGAGATGTTTACAACACATTTGCTGCTGTGTACCACCACCACCACTGCCACCATTTATATATTATATAAAAGAGCCCTCCTTCAATTTTCCTTTAAATCAAGGTGCCTGAGGAGCCCTGACTTTGTTTCAAGGCAAATTGTTATCCTGGGAGACTTCTGGGTACATGAATGGGCTTAAAAATAAGGTGCCTTGCTTTAAAGTAAAATTCTGTGGAGGAGGAGAGAGGATGACATGTTGACAGAATGCAGCCACTCATGTTGACTTTAGTGGTTCTGAAGGATGTGATGACAACACATTAGGCAATTGACACGATCACTGCCAAGCACACTTTCCTCATGAAGAGAGCATGGATTGACTCTGCAGTTGTGAGGATGTTGGGACAATTGTGAAGAATGGGTGGAGAGGTTGCTGGAAAGGTAGTAAGAAAAACTTGATGTGAAGAAAGAACTGAATCACTGAGTCTACTTTATGGAGGTGATGATGGTAAAGAAGCGATGTTACTATCCTGCCATCTCATACTTTTAATACTACCCACTGGAGCTTTTCTTCTTCAAGGTGGTCTGCAAAATAATGTAAAAGAATTCTTAATGGCTCCCTGTGATTGACTGTATGCGCTTAGCATTCTCAGAGTAACATCATTTGTTTCTGCCTCAGTCTGAATGCCACTGGTTTAACAATTCAGCTGGTATGGGTTTTCAGGGCACCATGTGGTCTTATTTCATGGGATAGTTTTCATCTGCTGAGATCAGAGAATATAGGCAAGGTGTTTGGAGGAATGTGAATTACAACTTGTTTAGTCAGTTCCTGCCCATCATGGCTTATATAACATATAACAGAAGATGATTGGCCAGGTGGGTTTGAGAAGTTATTAATGCTGCCTTGCAAAAGAAGATAGTTTTAAGATTCTTTCTAAAGAAACCTTCTCTGGTCTGCAGCACTTGCCATTCACTGCCACACAATAGTTGAACTGTTCATGGTTATGAGATTGGAACACCCTTGTTTGCCTTAGCTGATCATGTATGTTTCTGGAAACTTAGAGGGGTGTTATGCTACTGTTTTTTGGGGACCTTGGTAGCTTCTGATACCATCAACCATGACCTCCTGGATTGGAATCACCTTCTGGATTGTCTCAGAACATTACTGAACCGTTTGGACTGTTATCATTATATGGATGATACTTAGATTTGCATCTTGTTTCCAGGGTGGTTGTAGAATTATTGAACCGTGTTTGGAAGAATTCTTGGACCATGTTTTGGGGGATGAAGCTGAACAAGGTAATGGATGAAGTTGATAAAGGTACTCTGGATTGGAAAGCCAGGTGTTTTGCATGGAAGTTTACAACTGACAACAGAGGTGCACTTCTCCTCAAAGACAAAGATATTTATCACACTATACTCTTAAAGTGCTACTATTCCACTTTGACTCCTCTAGCTGCCTCCTGTTGCATTGTGGGATTTGCAGTTTTAAGCAGGGGCATTTAGAATTCTCAGGCAGAGAGAATTCTAAATACTCTTCCTTAAACAGCATTGTATCCAGTAGTGTGTTTTGCAATTTAAGTAAGCCAGCTGTAAACATATCTGGAAAAAATGGACTTTGCCTTCATTATTCGTGTA
The DNA here is from genome assembly GCF_019175285.1 of Sceloporus undulatus. Lineage (NCBI taxonomy): Eukaryota > Metazoa > Chordata > Lepidosauria > Squamata > Phrynosomatidae > Sceloporus > Sceloporus undulatus. The sequence goes on along the minus strand of NC_056525.1, from coordinate 133,470,577 downwards.
CTAATGATAATCAAGCATGTCCTATACGTCCAGGAGGAATTTCAAAATGCCCTCCATTCTGAACATGACTAAGAAGCATGAATTTATATTTATAATAGTGTTTTTAGCTTTTGTTCTGTGATGTCCTACATTTTTCTTGAATATCCTATATTTTGTGCTGCCTTGTCCTCTTATGAGCTTATGACATCTGGAAGTGGCTGCAATTCCAGGCCTCCTCCCATTTGGTACTGAAAACTGATATACATCCCTCTTATATGCTTTATTGGGAGTAAATTATCCAGCATCCCCTCACAGCAAGTGGTAGAACAGGGCCCCTTAAGCAACAAATTGTACCCATACTACCCCATAGCTAACACTTCAATTTTCTGTGACTAGCTAAATATGGTCTCTGGGCTGGAGTTTGCCCCCTCTCCATGGTAAAGCCTGTGGAACCAAGTTGGTTGATCACAAGATGATTAAATAAAGAAGCAAACAGAGGGAAGTAGTAGTAGTAGTAGTAGTAGTAGTAGTGTGCAGGTATGAGCAATCTCCAGTCCTAATAGCTAACAAAACTGTACAAGGAGAATGATGAGGTTGTTCCATTCTCAGCCTTAAATCTATTTTCATCCTGGAACTCCCAAGCTAAAGCAAAACTATTGAGCAAAACCTAGATTGGTCCCTGAAAATTATGTAATGATTGTGTATCTGGCTGTAGTGACATAGCCACACACTTCTCTGACACCCAGTGGTCTCCACCAGTCATGACGTCACCTGTGGCAGCTAAAAAGTGTGTCCTGGGAGGATTTAGATCATCATAATAGGTCAATGTATAATTCTGACTTCTGCAATGCCCCCCACCCCCGATAGACTTCACTGGAGTAAGAGCAACAATTGTAAATCTCTAATAAGATGCCAGATCCTTATTTCAGATATGCTATTATCGCCCTAGACATTTTTATTGATAGTGTTTACTGATTTCATTACTCTTTTTTGTGTTATTATTGGATATGATCTAATTGATTTTTTAAAATTATGTAAACCCCTTGGTGGAGAACATTTGCCTTCAAGGGCAGCCTAGATACTTAAACAAGGTGGCAAATAGGGTATTTAACTACTATTGAATATGTATATGACATAGGTTAGTTACTAAGGTCATTACTGCAATTTATAATCTTTCATTCATCTGTTTACTATGTAATCAAATGATGAGGCAAATGCAAATGTTTAGATAATAGGGGTTCCTAATAATCAACCAGTCTGATGAGTTTCGTCACAAGAAAGTAAGCCCATTTGATCTTTCAAACATAGAAAATGTAAAGCAGTAAAGAAAACAGATATAAGAAAGCTAAGCTAGCATCTGTAAGATTTAATGATTGAAAGCCTGGGGTGACATTTGCCTCTCCATGCTGTTTTCAAATTGCTTTTTAAAAAATATTTATGTGTCCAGTAAAGCTGGAGAATAAATACAAATAATAATCACAGAGTGAAGGTCCACATTCAATACCAGCACTGGGAAACTTTGGCCTTCCGGGTATTTTGGACTACAATTCCCACAATCCCTTATGTTAGCCAAGTTGCAGAGCCTTCTGAAAGCTAAAGTCCAAAATATCAAAAAGGTCTAAGTTCTCCGGCTTTGCCTTCGATTTGTTCAGCAGCCAGCTGCTAGGTAACTAGTAAACATGCTAAAATGGTACCACTTAGTGAAGGTATATGCAGTTAAAACATTTGCAGGAAACCCACAGTGAGACTGGAATGTAAAAAATTGCAATTCTACAGTTTCACAATATATACCACAAGTAATCAGCTTTACTACAAAAGGAGTGTTACCAAAAGTAACTTCATGACCTCTATGAGATTTTTTAAAAATCACTTTTTGGACTATAAAGCACAGAATATCTGAGCCACTATGACCACTACCCATAACTTTTTCAATTTGCTGGCAGAAACAACTAAGGGAACTACTCCATCAAGATAGCATGAGAAGCTAGCCTCAAGTGAGGCATTTATTTTCAGCTGTTGAGAAGAGCAACAGAATTTACACCTAAGTAAATTTAATTCTGGTCTACTAGAAATGAAAAGTACTCAAGTTGGTGAAGATGGGAGGGGGAGGAGGTAGAAGAAAGAGGAGAGATTCAGATCCACAACAAAACTGAATGCAACAGGTTGTAAAATGAGATCCTGTACTTTAGGGCAGCCTTTCTGAACCTGTCAGTTTCCAGATGTGTTGATGTCCCATGTAACAAGTGTATTATGGGCTTTGGAATCCATTTGTGCGGAAGACTTCTGGTTGGTCTGCCCCAGAAGCCAGCAGTTTAAAGAATGAATTATTTAATGATGATTCACCAATTAAACAGGTTCATTTATTGGGAACAACCACCCTGACCCTGCATGTGATGAAGAGTGTTTTATAAATACAGAAATCCCAAGGGATGGAGCTCAGTTGAAGAGCCTCAGGGGGCACAGAGGAAGATTTTGGGGAACATGATTTCTTTAAATGTGGGTGTCAATAGCATGTGAATTTCATAAAGATCACTTTGCTTTCCCCTTTCTCCTTTATTTGAGTACTGAGGAGGTTTGATATAAACTCTGAATAGAGGTTTGATTATTTTAAAAAATGTATTTTCTATTTAAATTTTTAAAAAATCTCTAGTTCACTGTTAAGGGGGGGTTGGAACACAGAGGATTGTAGTTCTTCAAGGTAACCATGGCAATCAGGATTTCTAGTGGGAATCTGACATCCAAAAAAAGAAATCCTCTGTTTCCCTTGTAAACAGTGTGACAGAGATCACAGTGCTGGGACATGATGTATGACCACTAGCTTCCCCTTCAGAGGTTAATAGAGTGCTATGGCAGCAGTACAGCAGCTGCTGCCACCAGTGAAACAAACAACAGTTTGCCATGAATCAGCACCCTCTAGAATTGGGAGGTTTGTCCCAGATTCAGTAACCTTTCATCAGTAATGTATAGCAATGAGCAGAGATCCTCGTGCTTGAAAACCAAGATTCAGACCTTTTAATTTCCTGCTATTTGGGTTATTATTGTTCCCTATCCAGATCTTGTTGTTACCATAGATCAAAGCTTTCACCACCAGAATTAGAGAATCGGAAGTTACAACCTCTTCATTCCTTCTGAAGTATGAAGAAAGTTTCAAAACAATGTAACGCAAGATGTACTTTCCAGACAGCTTCCCTTAAACCAGAGGCAGTAATAATGGGGTCCTCCAAATATGGTTTGAGTGAACATCCTAGTATTTCTCACAATTGGTAGAGCTGCTGGACTTACAGTTCAACAACATCAAAAGCAGTGGTTCTCCAACAGTGGGATGGGATTCTCAGAATAGGGGTGAGATTTGCTCAGAATAAGGGTGGGGGTGAGACTTGGAGGCTCTGATCCCTCCTTCTCCTCCTTTCTCCAAATATTTTATGCATAAAATGTACACATGCGTTGAGTTAAACATTGAATCTACTTAAATAAAACTGTTCTAATTTGAACGATGTTATTTCCTTATAAAATGTTAAAATATGAATATGCATGAATGTGCAAATGAAAATACGAACACTAAATAAACAAAATATTTTTGTTCATCATTCCGTCAAGTGGAGGGACACATCCTCATGTAGACATAAAGGGGGATCCCAAAAAACCTTTGACTACTACTGATCTACAGAGCTGCCTGATTCTCACACTGTCTTAGACACACCAACCAGCAGAGGCAGTAACTCTGCAACTATTTCCTCTGTAGCATAAATGGAGTGTCCCTTGTTCTTTAAAGTAAGCCTCTACATCCCTTTTCAGCCAAATGACCATTCAACTGTTTCTGTTTCCAGTGAGCAACATCTGGTTAAGACTCAGGCCATCAGTAGGGCTGTATCCACACTGCAGAATTAAAGCAGTTTGACACTACTTTAACTGCCACAACTCTATCCTACAAAATCATGGGATTTGTAATTTGGTGATGTATTCAACCTGGACTGTCAGAGAGCTCTGGTGCCTCACCAACTACAATCCTGAAATTCTGTAGGATTGGTCATTATCTCTTTTTTTATAAAATTATCACCTTATTAGATGAAGGGAATGCTGTGGATATAGTATATCTTTATTTCAGTAAGGCTTTTGATAGGGTTCCCCAGGACATTCTTGCAAACAAGCTAGTGAAATGTGGGCTAGAAAAAGTAACTGTTACATGGATTTGTTATTGGTTGACCGTCCGAACCCAAAGGGTGCTCAACAATGGCTCCTTTTCATCCTGGAGAGAAGTGACTAGTGGGATCCCACAGGTATCTGTCCTGGGCCCAGTGCTATTCAACATCTTTATCAATGACTTGGATGACAGAATTGGGGGCATACGTATCAAATTTGCAGATGACACCAAATTAGGAGGAGTAGATAATACCCCAGATGACAAGATAAAACTTCAGAATAACCTTAATAGATTAGAAAGCTGGGCCAAAGCTAACAAAATGAATTTCAACACAGAGAAATGCAGGGTACTTCACTTAGGGCAGAAAAATGAAATGCACAGATATAGGATGGGTGACACCTGGCTGAATGAGACTACGGACCTTATTGCACACTCATTCTGGGGATGGAAGGAGGACGCTCGTGTGCGCTGCAGAAAATGGAGTTTATCACACACGAATACGTCCTCCAAGAGGCCCTGTTCCATCCTCCGGCGCGCACCCGTTTGCGTCCAGTCCTGATGGGCATGATTTTTTGCTGACTAACAGGGCCTCTTGGAGGACGTATTCATGTGCGATAAACTGGTAGCTGGGGATGTTTAGCCTGGAGAAGAGAAGGTTAAGAGGTGATATGATAGCCCTGTTTAAATACTTGAAGGGATGTCATATTGAGGAGGGAGCTAACTTGTTTTCTACTGCTCCAGAGACTAGGACCCAGAGCAATGGATGCAAGCTACAGGAAAAGAGGTTCCACCTCAACATTAGGAGGAACTTCCTGACAGTAAGGGCTGTTCGACAGTAGAACATACTCCCTCAGAGTATAGTGGAGTCTCTTTCCTTAGAGGTCTTTAAACAGAGGCTGGATGGCCATCTGTCGGGAATGCTTTGATTGAGAGTTCCTGCATGGCAGGGGGTTGGACTGGATGGCCCTTGCAGTCTCTTCCAATTCTATGATTCTATGGCAGTTGGTGTCGAATGGCTCTAATTCTGCAGTGTGGATACAACCTATGTCTTAAATCTCTACCCTATGCAATTATAGGTGGGAAATCACACAGTGCGCCACCAGCAGCCTCAAACCAAAAAACTATAAGGTAATTGGCAGAGTTGCCACATCTTGCCCAGATTCTAGGCATGGTGCTTCCTTTTTAATCATCTGGGCCAGACTCCAAGCATTTTTTAAAAATCTCTGACCGTTGTAGGAGTGGAGTTATGCGGCAAAATGTGCAGATACTATTCTGTTCAATTGTTTTGCAACACTTTTCTCTCACTACCTGATATGGAGGGAAAGAGACACATCCCCATTATTTCCATCTCCTTGCCTCAACTCAACATTGCTTTCTTCACTGCTGCTCTTGCTACCCCAAACCCTCTACATCTTGCGTTCTTGCACTTCTCCATCTCCCCCTGCTCTCTCACTCTCAGGGATTTCTGTTATTTTTTATGGATCTGTACATTTTTAGAGTCAGTTTGAAAAAATTTGATAGCAAAAAAAATAAAATATTTATTATAATGTTGTGATGAGAACAGCACTAGAAATGCCTGTCCATGACAAATATTTGTTGTTATTTTTATATTTTAAGTCACCAGGAATGCCCCTTTACCTTCTTGTCCTGCTGTTAATCCCTACAACAACCATATAAAATGGATTTGCTGAGCGATAGTGATGGCACAAGGTCACTTGGTAAACTGCATGACCAAGCAAGGATTTGAACTTGGGTCTCCCTGTTTTAAGTCCAGCACTAACAACAACAACAACTACTACTACTACTATTATTGTTAGCAGTAGTAGTAATATGTACCCACCTTTTCCTGTGCATCAAACTCTATACTAGTTCTTTTAGAAGGGTAGTTACTAAGAATAGTACCATGGTTGAAACATGGTGGTAAAGAAAATGCAAGATAAATGCAAGAAAATGTATTATTAGAATGCAAATTCAAATAGGCATATTATAATTTGCATAATATGCAAATAGATGTCCAGATTTAGGGGCTGGAATATGACACCCCTAATAATTGGTCAGACTGAGAGTGGCACCTTTTGCATAGTCACAGGTCACTATGTAATATATGGAAAGTCTGACTGCTCTGATAAAAGCTTTGATAGGCAAGCTGACCAAGAAGGATTTGTTTCTTCTTTGAACTCAAAAAGTCAAGGACAGGCTTCAGCACATTTCCTGAAGTGTATTTCTTCTTTTGACTTGATGTCTGTCATTGACCTCACAGGATGTCACGTAGGATTACCAAGCTGCAACCTCTACCATAAAATTGCCCTCTGAATCAAGAGACAAAACTCTTTTTTTTTAAATGGCTTTTTGCTCTTATTTTTGCTATGCCAGTTTTGCAACACACTTGCAGAAGGACTCTGTGGTATGTGGAGAGAAAGGGGGAAATGAAGGCATCAAAAGTGAAAGAGGAAAGGACAAGAGTAATCATTTTCAGCCTCACTCTAGATATAAAGTGAATTTTAGAAGTGCAATGCATTTCCCCGGGGTTACAGTTTGGCAACCCTACATAAACATTTCCTCATTCCCTCTGGAGACATAAGGGTGGGTCCAAGAAGAGATGAACCTTGGTGAAGGGATCTATATCCCCACACCCCACCATTCCTGTTGAGCCACCTACCATTTCCACTCTTCTGCCAGTGTCCACACAGTGGTCATACTTGCTTACTGTTGGCCAGGACTGGCCTGGCTGTCTTGCTCAGGTGCTTCCTCCTGTGACACACACAGGTGACACCTCTGCCCTGCCTGAGCAAGTGACAGAACTGCAGCAAGTCAAGACAAAACAGCTTCATTTATATACTGCTTCATACTGAACTAACAGTGTCTAAGCGGTTTACAACTGTAAGCTCATGATCATGGCTCTCATGATGTACACTGCACACACACACACACACACACACACCACACACACGGCAATGAACAACTGTCAGGCAGATGAGTGAGTGAGTAATAAAGTACTGGTGGACAGAGTCATGTGCATTATCCTTTTGCCTCCTATTCAGCTAGCTTGCTGCCATGAGTTACAGTGGAAAACACTGACCCATTGCCAGAGTTAAATTCAACCGCCTTTGACCAGCTTTTCTATGTATTGTGTGTGTGTGTCAGTTTGCCCGTTGTCTCAGGCAGCAAAACATATTTGGTCAGCCTTGACTGTGCATCCTATCTTTGCATTTGCACAATAGGGATATTTGTCGTTTTTGTAAAACTCATAATACTATCACCTCCTGTTTCTAAAAAAATTTGTATCACCTAGAACACATCAAAGCCTCCTGAAACTATTTGGCCTTTGGGAGCCAAAAACTGGGGTAGGGAGAAGTGGGCATTGAAGGAAGTGTGGCCTCTCAAGTTCCAGAAGAGATCAAAAATGCCCCCCCCCCAAACACTCAGAAGTTGTCCACCCTTGGCTTACAGCAGCTGTTGTTGAACTGTGCAACTCTCACCATTGTTTATCCTTGGTTAGGTTAGACTAGGGTTCCTGGAAGCTGCAACCAAGTAACATCTGCAGAGTGACACAATTCCAATCCGTGGCTTAGAGGCAGAAGGAACAAACTAACAGGCTTCATTGCCAGGTCTCTGTAGAAGATGTTGCTGAAAGACAAAGCAGCACAACTGTGGTATGTGGCATACATGTTGGCCAGCCCTTAAGGATTTTTTAAAAGGTTTTAACTCATTTGAATCTATGAATAAAACTTATGCTGGAAAAGCAACACTAGCTTAAACATTCAAACAAATAATTCTGTTAAAATCCAGTTAAAACAGCTGAAACAATAGGATTGCTTACATTCAAACATGTGCCAGTTTAGCCTTAGTCCCATCTCAGATCTAATAGCCTTACAAAAGGATCTCAAGAAATGGTAAGTTCCTTCTCAGGCTTTATAGCCTCCCTCCAGCCCTTCCTTTCTGAGAAACCTCTACATGGAAACAGTGTTGACCTATGGGGCAAGCAACACATGACATAGAGTTCTATGTAACTTTCCCTCAGCATTTGCTTTTTAATGAAAAACAACATCTGGAGGCAGCAATCAGAAGTCGGGTGGGAGGAGGGGAGGGGATGAAACCAGCTTTCTTAGAATAACCTCTTTCAAGCTGCTATTATTCTCTGCAAGATTTGTATCTTTTCTCCTACAACAGGAAAAGCAGTATGGGGGACAAATTTTGAAAAGAAAAGCAGCTAGCAGGGAAGTGATTAATTTGAAGGAAGTGTGCCATGTCTTCAAGTAAAGGGGACAAACTATATTCTGTATCATTGTGTGGATCTTTAAATTAAGTGACATTTCACAGTCCAGTGTGCAAACCCTATAAAAGCAAATGTAAAAAGTTGAAAGTATGTCTAGATTGGGTGTTTTTTATCTGAACAAGAAGGCAAAATCTATGACCCAGTACTTGTCACTGTTATCACTCATTTTCCTGGTGTTTTTTTTTTTCTCCAGGTGCATTGAAATTACAGGTGCAAAGCATTTTGGAGAGAGAGGTCTTCTGATGTCCTTGTTACTTGCAATGGTCTCTCCTGATTCCCAGTGTCATCTGAGCCATATATTTTCAGGATTGATTTCATAAAGTTCCTGTACTGGCAAAACCTACAGGACTGTTTTAAGGATTACTGAAAGACTGGATGTCTAGCCCTATGTTGAATAATAATAATAATAATAATAATAATAATAATAATAATAATAATAATAAT
>NC_056525.1:133431784-133461727 GCF_019175285.1 Sceloporus undulatus | reverse complement strand
GGCAGGGTACAGACCGCCGCTTTGCGGCGGTCTGCCGCCACCGCCAGTAGGTCCGCGGGGGAGTCGGAGCCTTCACACGGCCCGACTCCCGTGCAGACCGAAAAAGAAGCTCCAAAATGGAGCTTCTTTTTCCGTCGCGTTTGCGACGTAGCGAGGTGCCAGGGGCGCGCTCGCTACGTCACAAGCGGCGCGACGCGTACGGACGCTCAGCGTCCGATACGCAAAGATGGCGCCGGCCATGTAGAAGGGCCGGCGCCATCTTGTACGGACGGAATCCGTACTAGGCCCAGGGGCGTCTATAAGAGACGCCCCTTTTTTAAAATGGGACGGCCGGAGGACGTCCCAAATGGCGGTGCAGAAAGCACCAAAAATATAGTTTATTTGTAACCCGCTTTTCCAAAATTTTGATCAATGCGGCGAACAATTATTTATAAAAACATTCCAATAAAATCAATTAAAAACAGCATTAAAAGCAACATAGTAATACTAACAACAAAAGGGCCAGATGGAAGGAGAAATCGATATATACAGTCCGGGGTCATCAATGAAAAGGGGTAAGAGAAGATTTTTCACAGTGGGAAGGCTTGGGAAAAGAAATATGTCTTCAGATTCTTTTTGAAAAGAGCTAAGGATGTGATGGAGCAAAGCTCATCTGGGAGACTATTCCAAGATCTTGAGGCCACGATAGAGAATGCCCTCTGTGAGGTCCTCACATAGTGTGTCGCTGGGACCTCCAACAATTTCATCCCTGTTGATCTGAGTGTGCGGGGCGGATTATATGGGGACAGGCGGTCCTCCAAGTACTCTGGGCCCAAGCCATTTAGGGCTTTATAGGTCATTACCAACACCTTGTATTGAGCCCAGAAGCGAATAGGCAGCCAATGAAGATCTTTCAAGATGGGTGTTATATGATCAGACCTGGAACAACCAGCGACCAGTCTCGCTGCCATATTCTGCACTAACTGTAGCTTCCGGGTTTGGTACAAGGGTTGCCCCATGTAGAGCGCATTACAGAAATCCAATCGAGAGGTTACCAGAGCATGTACTACAGTTTCAAGGTCTCTCCGGTCCAGGTAGGGATGCAGCTGGAGTATCAGCCGAAGCTGATAACAAGTGCTCCTGACTGTCGCATCCACCTGAGATGTCAGTTGGAGCGACGAGTCCAGGAGCACTCCCAAGCTACGGACCGAGTCCTTCAAGGGGAACGTGACCCCGTTCAGGACCAGATGGCAAATCTCACCACCCAGACCCGGGGAACCTATCGCCAGTACTTCCGTTTTCTCTGGATTCAGACTGAGTTTGTTTTCCCTCATCCAGCCCATTACCGACTCCAAGGAGGCATTTAGAGGAGAGATGCCATCCCTAGTTACTGCATCAGTCGGGGACACAGAGAAACATATTTTGGTGTCATCAGCGTACTGATAACACCGCGCCCCGTGTCTCCGGATGATCTCTCCCAGCAGTTTCATGTAAATGTTAAATAGTATGGGGGACAGAATCGCTCCTTGAGGGATGCCAGATGTAAGCGCCCTCTTATCGGAGCAAACATCCCCCAGCTGCACCATCTGGAATCTACCCGAGAGGTAGGAATGGAACCACTGGAGCGCAGTGCCCCCGATACCTAACTCCCTCAGGCATTCTAGAAGGATACCATGGTCAATGGTATCGAAAGCCGCTGAGATGTCCAAAAGCACTAACAGGGACACGCTTCCCCTGTCCATGCCCAGATGGAGATCATCAACTAAGGCGACCATGGCAGTCTCAACTGCATAGCCCACCCGGAAGCCGGTTTGAAATGGGTCCAGAAAATCCGTCTCATCCAAGATCAATTGAAGCTGGGAGGCGACCGCTCTCTCGATCACCTTCCCCAAAAATGGCAGCAGCGATATAGGCCGGTAGTTATTATAAACCAGGGGGTCTAGAGAGGGTTTTTTAGCAGGGGTTTAACCACTGCTAGTTTTAATTTAGATGGAAATTGTCCCTCTCTTAAAGATGTATTGATTATGCGGTGCAGCATAGTTAGCACCGCATCCCCCCCCCCCGGGCTGCCAGCCATGAGGGACAAGGGTCAAGAGAGCATGTCGTCTTCCTAACACTTCGAAGGATCTTGTCCACTTCCTCGGTACTAACAAACTCAAAGTGATCCAGTATAACAGGGGCCACGGAAGCTCTGGACACCTCTCTAATAGATTCTGAAAAAATACTGGCGTCAAGATCATTATGAATATTAAGGCACGGTACAGACCGCCAACAAGCAGCATAACAGTGCCTTATTAGGGTTAGGGAATGCACACCATGTACACGCTTCCTAACCCTAATACGTGCCAGCGGCGCAATAATGGTGGCGCCCTGTGTACATGGGTGCTGCCATTATGATGTCACGCACATGCCACATCCAAATGGTGCAGCGCATGTGTGACATCTTCGCACCACCCCAGGCCGCTTACAGTGGCCTCGCTGCGACACAAGACAGAGCTCCAAAATGGAGCTCCTTCTGGGCACTAAATGGCTGCGGGAATGACACCAGGGAGAAAAAGGCCAAGTGGCTCCTTTCTCCCATGGCTCTGGTTCCCAGGGTGTGCAGGGTCATGAAGCCCCAAAGATACCCCTTTTCCAGGCCATGGGGAAGTGGCATTTTGCCGCTTCTCCATGGCCTGGAAAAGTGCCAGACTGGGGCCTTTGGGCTGCCAGTATAGCTGCCCTGGCCCCAATCTTCCACGGAAAGGGGCGGCTGTGGACTGCCCCTTTTCCACAGTCTGTACTGGGCCTAAGATTACTATACATAAATATTAAATTGTAGTACAGGTTGAGTATCCTCTATCCAGAAATCCAAAATCCGAAATACTCCAAAGTCCAAAGCTACTACAGATTTTTCACATGGATGGCTGAGATAGTGACACCTTTGTTTTTTGATATCCCAGTATACACAAACTTTGTTTCACACACTAAATTATCAATAATGTATAAAATTACCTTCAGGTTATATTTATAAGGTATATATGAAACATAAATGAATTTTTGCTTATGAGTTGGGACTCACCTCCAGGATATCTCACTGTGGTTGTTGTTTCCAACTTATGGCAACCCTAAGGCAAACATATAATGGGTGGGGTTTTTTGCAAGATTTGTTCAGAGGAGGTTTGCCATTGCCTTCTCCTAAGGCTGAGAGCATGTGACTTGCCCAAGGTCACCCAGTGGGTTTTGATGCCGAGCTAGAAATTGAACCCTGTTCTCCAGAGTTGTAGTTCAATGCTCAAATCACTACATAATGCTTGTTCCCAAGACATGCAGATGCCATGTGGTGCTTATGAAACAATGGCAGTGCCCGTGTACACAGGGTGCCGCCATTGTTATGCTGCCCGCACATACGAGGGTTAAGGACTGTGCAGTTGCCACGCAGTCCCTAACCCTAGAAGTGGCGCTGGTACGCCACTTGTTGGTGGTATGTACCGCACCCTTGATAAGTTATCCCTAAATTCAGCCATCCACAGCTTGAAAATATTTGTGTTTGTGTGTGTGTGTGTGTGTGTGTGTGTGTGTGTGTTCCAAAAAGCAAACCTTGATTTTGCTATTTTATATATGGAATACTATTTGACAACTCCATTGTATTTAACGGGATATGAACATCCATGGATTTTGGTATCCATGGGAGGGGAGTCCTGGAACCAAAGCCCAGCAGATACCAATGGCCCACTTTATTATAAAAATGCTAGTGTCCTGTAAGCCTAGTCAGTGTGACTTATCTGGAATCACAAGAATATTTCTATGCAGAAACAGAGTGAAGCACTAAGTCACTTAAGTCATTCAATAGGGAAATCTTGTATCGTGTCTATATGGATATTTGGTCATTATTATATTCTAGCTTTGTGCAGGATGTATGCTGTAATAAATAATGATGAATAGGTAAATCTACTTTATCTCTCAAGAACCTAATCCTTAGTGTTGATGCCCTTTATGGTCAGGCCAGGCCAGCCATGACTTCTTGTCTCAGGGTCCAGGTCATGAAGTCTTCTTTTGATTTTGCTCTTTGCTAGGGCTGCCTAAGAGGGTGTGGGCTATCATCATTACTCAATGGCAGAGCACATACGAATGCTTTGCATGCAAATCAACCCTGGGTCAGTTCCTGGCGTTTCCAATTAAAAAGATTCCAGAAAATAGTGCTAGGGAGGACCGCAACCCAAGTCTCCATGGAGCTGCTGCTTCTCACTGTGAAGAGATGCTCCAGTGGCCAACTTCCTCTCAATATGATCACGTAGTGAAAGACTATGCTTCCCTTCGGTCTGATTTAAGAGGGGGTCTGACACAGAGTGTTTATTCTTTTCAGAGGTGAGCAACATTGGGATCTTGTCTCCAATGGGGAATTACCTTGCCATTCTGATCATTTCCCCTTCCTCTCCCTGTGCTCAAACCTCTCCTGGAGAGAGCCAGAAAGAGCCTCAAACATGCAGTTCCTATCCATCTGCTCTCTTGTCACATCTCTGTCTCCCTGATTATTTTAATGAGGATAATGATTCACACCTGGGCAATTCAAATACGCCAACAATAACAATTTTAATTAGTTTTGACTAAAAAAATCTGAAATGTTGGCATTAACATTTTAAAATGCCTTTTACCGTCAGCTTCCGCACAAAAATGAGGGGCTCATGGGTGACACTTTGAGAAGGAGTGGGAAATGAGTGGACATGGATGAATGGATGGGTGAGGACTGTAGATACAGCAGGAAGATGTTCTCAGCTGGAACCAGATGCAGTTCCAGGCCTGTCCAAGATTCCCCAAGAAGTGACACACATCACTGCTATTGTTGTTGCATATCTTCAAGTCCTTTCCAAAACTCAAGTCAAACCTATCACAGGTTTTTCTTCACAAGATTTGTTCAGAGGGGGTTTAGCTTTGCCTTCCTTTGGAACTGAGAAAGTATGACTTGCCCAAGGTCACCGAGTGAGTTTTCATGGATGAGCAAGGATTCAAACTCAGGTCTCCAGAGTTGTAGTCCAATGCTCAAACCACTACATCATTCTGGCTCTCATATCATTGCTACACAGCACACTTTACTGATGATGCAGCATGTGGTGTAGAACAGAGGAAAGCATTGCCATCTTTCAACTGATGGGTTCCAGAACCCCCTTGCAGCAAATGGTTCAATCAGGCCTCCAAACTACAAATTCCAGATCCAACACTCCCAACCCCATGGCTGAATAAGGGTTTCCTCGGGCGAGGCAACTGGCAGTTGAATCTCTGTGGTTACATAGTACAGAACCAAACAAAGGAAACTAAACCTGTAAAGGCATGACTTAACCTCACAGCTACTGTATTCATAGCTATTAGAACAATACAAGAACATCACTAAAATGAGCATTGCATTTAATTTTCTGCTTTGTTCCAGGCCTGTTCCCAGGTCTGAACTACCAGGATGAAGTGAAACTGTGTAGTAGAGCCTACTAAATATTAATTAACCCCTTTTCTGCCACTGGACAGCTGTTAACGTTTGGGCATAGAGTTAATAGTGACTCTAGAACTAATCTGGCTTTTGACAATGGCCATACCAACTTGTGGTTGCTACTATGTGCCTTCAGATTGATTCTCACTTATAATAAAATTCTCATCTGCTTTTCTCTGCGGGATTTATTCAGAGGAAGTTTTCCTTTGCCTTCCTCTAAGGCTGGAATTGTGTGACTTGCCCAAGGTCATCCAGAGAGTTTCCATTCTGAGCAGGAATGTGAAACCTGGTCTCCCAGAATTCTAGTCCAACAGTCAAACAACTGTACTACACTGACTAAAAGCTATGGGGAAAAATGGAGTTGGGGTGGGGAACAACTTTTGAGACTGGAACGTTGTCTTGTTTACACACAAAAAGGGAAATAGAGGATCACATTCTGAGTTTATACTGTGCCTTATCACTGCAACAAGTTATAACTGAATTATTCCCATGTAAACAAAAGATAAAGAATACTAAAAGTAAGAATGCATTGGAGAGAATGTCTACTTCCTTCTGTGCTAATTCTATTTGTAAAGATATGCATCTTTTAATGAAGCACAACATTAACATTTTTGAAAATGGCATCTTCCACCTATAATTTGAAACAGAGCTTGGAATTAATTCACTAAATAACTGATCAACCTGTACCTTGTTAGTTATTCTAATATTTCCCACTAACTCCCTTGATTCCCCCATTAATGCTGAGATTGACAATATGGTTTATCAAATTAGATCATTGGATTGTTAGAGTGGGTGTTTCTCCTTCTGTCAGGAAAAAACTTGCTGCCATGGGAGAATAAACATGAGAACTGGAGGAAATGCACCACAAGGTTGTGCAGCTAGGCAGACTAATCTGTGTGATTTCTTTAGGAACAAAGCTAAGAGGATGAGAGAGACAAGTTTCTGAAGCCCAGTTTCAGAGAAGGAGAGCTGGATTTATTAAACAGAAGAACTGAGTTAGGGAGAAAAGAAAAGTGAGTCTTGGAATGTAATGTGTTGAGAGGAGTGATTTGTTTGCTTAATAGGAGACTAAGGCCTGTTACAGACTGCCAAAATAAAGCTGCTTCGGGTCTCTTTGGAGGTATGCTCTTTAAATGATGCATGGGTCCTAAGAGTCCAAAGGTCGCGCCAAAGCCACACTCCATTCCTAATCACTGGAGTTCAGCTTTGGTGCAGCTTCCGGATTCTTAGGATGCATGCATAATTTAAATAGCATGCCTCCAAAGAGACCCGAAGCAGCTTTATTTTGGCAGTCTGTAACAGGCCTAAGAATCTCAAATGTCTAAGACCCTTCCAAATGTCAGGCCTTTTAGGTTGAATGGTACATGTTCCCTGCCCTGGGACTACATGAAAGGAAAATGTTTAGAAAGGCTCTTGTTACCTTCTTCAGTAGCGTTACTGTCTGTCTTTTGACTTATGGCAACCTTATGCTAAACTTATCATGGTTTTTTCTAGATAGGTTTTGTTCAGAAGGAGATTGCCATTGCCTTCCTTTGAGGCTCAGAGAATGTGACTCACCCAAGGCCACGCAGTGAGTTTCTATGGTTGAGCAGGGATTTGAACCTGGTCTCCTAGAGTCCTAGTTGTACATTCAAGCTATAGTAGTGACCACTCCTCTGTTAATTATATTCTGTACAGTTTTATTTTGCACATTATGGTATTATACAACAGCAGCAGCAACAACAATAATAGATTAAATTATAAATTTTATTATAGCATATCTACAATATCATAATATTATATACAGTTGAACCCTTTGTAATCTTGTTCACACACTGATATGCATTTGAATAACATAGGGGCCAGATTGCGGCCGAGACATTCTAACACCGCAGCCCCAATCTGGCCTCTGGAGGACACCATAGCCATGGTGTATGGTGTCCCTTTGGCACTGTGTCATCTGGACTCAGAGCCAGAAGGGCATCATGGCGCCCTGGTGTCGTCATCAAGGGTGTATGTCATCTGGACGCAATGCCCTGACACTGCCTCCAGGCCACCACAAAGTTCCAGTCTGTACAGGGCCAGAGTAAAAAGATTTCCTCAAATCCATCCTTCATTTCATGTTCACTTGCTTTCTCTTTCTCTCTTTCTTCTTTCCTCCCTCCCTTCCTTCTCTTCTCATCCTTCCCATTCTGATTTTTACCCACCACTTTCTTCTCCTTGTCTTCCTCTTCCTTCACCCCCTTTAATTATGCATTTATGATAATATGGATGCAGAGAAGATGTTAGATGTCTGATCATTACAACTGAAGATGTTACAAACTGAATTTGGGAACCGTGGCTACTGTATGCAAATCATATGCTCTACCTCACATCTTTCCAAACTGTGCTTTATTATCAGTGGGAAAGCAGAGGATGTAGAGATCCAGTTGTGCTGGGAAATGTTCTGTATATGCTCAGAGACTCTCAAATTTCAGATTAAGAATTCTCCACTCTTGCTTATGTTTGCAGCTATGCACTTATTTCTGTTTTTGCTGTGGATCATTGCCCTCTAACTGAAATAAATCACTCCTTATTAGCAAAAAAGACATTTGAGGAGTATGTGAAGTATATATGTTGGTGGGATGGAAAGAAAAACGTGCTGCAGATAAATGACCCACTCTCTTGAAGAGATTCTTATGCTTTCCCAGCCTTATTTTTGCAATATGTGTTGGACTCCCATAATTCCCTGGCAATCTTATTATAGCGTTTGTCATCCATGTGAGGAAAAATTCTAGGTGGGAGGAAGGAAACTATAGAGAAACAAAAACAGCCCTTTTGAATAAACTAATACCAAAATGTGCTTCTCCGTGCCATTCTCTGTGACATTCTCCATACCTAGTTCTGTCCCAACTCAAACATTTCAAACAACAATGTAACTAATGATAACTAATTGAACAATTTAACTTTTTAGTGTTGATTGTAGTGAATTGGTTCTCCAAGTTCTTAATTTTCAAACCCAACATTTCAAGCTTTGATTTGAAGTGATACCACTCATATTTCCTCCTTTGGACTCTGGCCCTGTACACACTGGCCATTACGGCTAGCATGGGGCAAAGTCCATGTGTAGCATCCTCACGACGCATGCCTGACTCTGCCCCCCAGGGTGCCCTGATACTATGCACCACTCCACACAGCATGTGGCATCATGGTGCTCCTTCGGCACTGCGTCCATATAACAAAGCACCGAGGGAGTGCCATATAGCTGCAGCAATGCAGCTATAACACCCTTTTGAGGGCACAAAAAGGAACCGCTTTTTGCGATTCCTTTTTGTGCCCTCGAAAGGCCAGCTGCAGCATGAGGTTGCCATGATCCCAATCCAGCTAGGAAAGGGGCAGCGGCACCCATATCCAACCCAAACATCTTTGGCAGCTTTTCAAGAAGAGGAAAATCCCATTCATTAAAAGCTGCTGGGGAAGCTTGCATTGGATATGGACAACCTACTGTCGAAGTTCCCACCTGTGCGATAAGATCCATTCCAGATTATTACAACTCATGTCTATCCCAGCACAGATTTCCTATGCGATAATCTCCTTTGTTAGTTTTCTTTTTCTATTTGTATTCGATCTCTTTAAACTTTTAATAAAAACTATTTTAAAGTCTCATTAAAAATAAAAGGAGCTTTTTAAAATTTCAGTGCAGCTAAACCCTGTGCAAAAGAATTTCCTGGTGGATCATGCTGTCAGATCTACATGTCTCAGATACCTTTGTATCCTTAATAGCACCCAAAATTTGTGGTACTGTTTTTCCCTGATGGTGAGGTCACAGGGAGGAAGTAACTATTAGATGTCAGTGTTGGTGCAGCAGCACAAAGATGTACTAGGAAAGGGTGACAAGAGACAGAATGCAGACCTTCTGCTATTCTCTGAAGAAGCAGGACATACAGTCTTGCTACTCCTTCTGCTACTGATCAGAACTAACTGAATACCCATGCTGCTGCTGCTGCTGTATGGCGACAATACAGCACCAAGGCCCACAGGGAATAGAGGCTATTTAAAGAGTTGGACACGTTTATGAGAAACTGGTTATTATGTTCCCTAGAAACTTCCCAAGGCCTTTCAATACCATACAAGGAATGCAAGTAAGAGAAAAGAAGCACAGAGGATGCAGGGCAACCAGGGAGCCTGGGAATCAGAGTCACTTGGAACCTGGCTGAAACCAAGAAAGGAGGGGGGGGAAATAGCTTAGAGGGAATCTTTCCAGATGACTAAAGGGAGTACAATGTTATTCTTAGCTTGTGCTGTTTCATAGTTGGATGTGGAAGAGGCTTTACTGCAGTCAACATATCTGGGCTGGGGAAAGCATTTTTCAAATAGATACAACTACAGATTATTCATCACTCTTTTGCATTCTCTTCCTCAAAGGGTTCAGGGCCAATACTTTTTTATTCTCATGATAACCACTTGAGATAGATCTTGTTAGGTGACATGGTAGTTCTATGTGAAATAGCAGCTCTATGTCTTAAGCTATACCACACTTCAAATTGCAGGTAGGGGCTTACATGAAGGAAGGCTCTTCCACTGTTTAGAAGAAAAGAAAAAGATCCATGTGCATAGAAAACTAACATGTTAGAGAGCAGAAGTCCTAGTCCAACACACTCCTTTGATATGCTAGTTTTCTTCCTTGAGGAAAATTCTATATTGGGCACTTCACATTTTAACACAATGAAACCAGATCATAGATGTCCTGTTCTAGATCAAGGGAAATAATAGGGCTATTGTATTCTGCATTGGTCAGGCCTCACCTGGAATACTGTGTCCAGTTCTGGGCACCACAATTTGAAAAGGATGTTGACAAGCTGGAGTGTGTCCAAGGAGGGCAACAAAAATGATGAAGAGTCTAGAAACCATGCCCTATGAGGAACGATTTAGGAAGCTGGATATGTTTAGCCTGGAAAAGAGAAAGTTAAGAGGTGATATGATAGCCCTGTTTAAATATTTGAAGGGATGTCATATTGAAGATGGGGCAAGCTTGTTTTCTGCTGCTCCAGAGAATAAGACCTGGAACAATGGATGCAAGCTCCAGCAAAAGAGATTCTACCTCAACATTAGGAGGAACTTCCTGACAGTAAGGGCTGTTCGACAGTGGAACACACTCCCTTGGAAAATAGTGGCGTCTCCTTCATTGGAGATCTTTAAACAGAAGCTGGATGAACATCTGTTGGGGATGCTTTGAATGAGAGTTCCTGCATGGCAGGGGGTTGGACTGGATGGCCCTTGTGGTCTCTTCCAACTCTATGGCCTGTTACAGACTGCCAAAATAAAGCTGCTTCGGGTCTCTTTGGAGGTATGCTGTTTAAATGATGCATGCATCCTAAGAATCCAGAAGCTGCAGCAGAGCTGCACTCCAGTGCTTAGGAATGGAGTGTGGCTTTAGCACAACCTCCAGACTCTTAGGAAACCATGCATCATTTAAACAGCATGCCTCCAAAGAGACCCGAAGCAGCTTTATTTTGGCAGTCTGTAACAGGCCTATGATTCCATGATTCTATGACATAATTAAATTGCATGTATTGGAGGAAGTGGGATAGTTGCTGGCCAGCTCCTGTCTCTTCCCCACATATACACACCACTATGCTGACAACCCTATGCTGACACTCCAGAGCGGTTGGGCAACTTTCTATTTCCCCATTCTTAATGGAATTATTGAGGTAAGAAAAAAAGAGAAGCAATGAGAAAACATAAAATGGTTACAAATGAACCACCCTCCCTCCATAAAATGTTGTGAAGGAGTCCGGGTAACTGCAGAATAAAAGCTGAGTCCAGAAGTACCCACTATGGCTCCACCATTAAGGAAAGCAAGGCATCTGGTAAAGTGCTGCATGAGCTTCTTGCTGTCCAATAACCATGCATTCTACTTTACAGTCCTCTGTTTAAAAGTAGCATCTGTTTGAAGAGTTATCCAGTCCAAGCCCAGTTTAAAAATTAATCATCAAAGAGTTGTCCATGAACAGTTTAAGGATCTGGACAGCAAACTAAGCAAAAATGTAGGTCAAGTGAAATGGAATTCTGTTTAACTTATGGTAATTATTTCCAAATTTATATCGAGATGCAAATCAGAATATGGACTTTTTACACAACTCTGCATCTTCTTTTGTCCTCTATTTTTGCAATGTTTAAATGACCAATGTAGCCAGTCACTCCTTCTGTTGGAGGACAATGTTATCTCATGGCCTATCTTTGCTCTCTTGAATTAGCCTCAGGTGTTATGTAGTTCCGCCTTCAAAAGTTTAACACAGGCCCCAAGTCACATGTTTCTTCTTCCCCACTAAATGGAAAGAAAAAACACAGTTGAGGGCCCATGAGGCAACTTTCAGCTTTCAGAAAAGTAGTGTGAAGACTTGATTGTTCAGTTTGTCCCACTGTGCGCACCACGCACTCCCCCAAATTCTCTATAGGGATCTAAATCTTTGATTATTTTATGCTCTCATGCAAGGACAAACAGTTACTGTAGCCTTCTCACCACTGCTAAAGAAAATGAACCCTTCTGCACATTATTCTGTCCATGTTCAAGCATCCAGAGGATTTTTCTCTAGTGAGAAAAAAAATGTTCTCTGCACAGAAAATGTGTTTTAATGTAAAAACACCCCACATGTCATTCTGTACAGGAAAACCTTCCTGAAAACATTGCAATGCTTTAATGCTGCGAGAGGACTGTGCAAAATACTTGCTGTTCCATTATTCTTCTCAAGGGTATTTCCTGACTGTCAAGCAGTGGTGTCATTATGGTTGGTGTCACCCGGTGCAGTAACTCATGGAGTCACCCTCCCCATTGACCTCTTCCCATTCCACACCATACAGATTCAATAGTAATGCTTTTTTGCATTAATGTTACTTGCAAATTGTAATTCCCATAGACCACTGAATGTAATGCTAATAGTTGTGACATAAATAACTAGCAAAATTAAAAATTATATCTTCAAATTACAATATCAAGTCCGGATATAGAGGATTGGTTGAATAAATGATTGAATATGGGACAACTGGATAAACGTACTTGTCTGAGAAGAGAGCAAGACTGGGATAACAACAAAAAAATTGGCAACCCTTGCAACAACATTTGGTTAAGATTAGATTATTTGATTTACATGTAAGGCTTTAATAATTTAGACTGGCTCCTTACATGTTTTGTTTTGTTTTTGTGTCGTGATCTAGGCATATAGAAGGAATGGCTAAAAGGTATATTTCGATTTGACTTATTTGGAGTTCATGAAGTCACTTTTTTTTTCTTCCATCTGTTTTGTCCATTGCTTCTTTTGGTAAGAGGTGGGTGGGACGGAGACAATGTTGGGGTTGGGGATATTTGTATTGTATTGTAATGTACTGTTATATGTATTGTCTGTTTCACATGTAATTGTTTTTAATGCTTTCTTTTAAATCAATAAAAACTATTACTAAATTACAATATCATATGCACAACCTAAATTAATTACACATACATAGTGAAGATTTGGTTAAAATGCAATGTTTTTTTAAAGAAAATTTTAAAAGACTAAAAAATTAACATTTTGAAATTTTAATTTTTAAAAAAATATTAACATTTTGAAATTTAATGGGGCTCTCCTTTCTTCCCCACACCACCCCCACCGTCTCTTAAAACATTCAGTGGAAGCCACAGCCCTTTTCTGCCTAAAAGTGGGTGTTTGAGAAGCAGGGTATAACCCCCACACCTTCCTATTGACATCACTGCTGTCAGCAAACCCATTTTCCGATGAGGAAATACCAAGTGTTCTTTCCTTCCCTAATTCTCAGAGGGTCCATGTACATGTCCGTCAGTACCATTCTGCTCTGTTCCAAGGACTCAGACAATAGTCTTGGTGAAAGAACAATTGCAGACCAAGGACAATAGTGATCAGCCAGTGTTTAGGTTGCTACTGCCCTTTTCTCCCTTCTTGTCCCTATAGACTGGAGTTACCTAGCCCCACCTTTCTGCGATATAACAATTTGACATCTGCCCTGTAACTGCAATGTAACCTTTTGATTTCTACCTGGTGACTTCTATGTAACCACTTGATTTCTGCCTGGTGACTTTACTACAACTTTTTGTGGATTTTTTGCCTAGTAACTGTGATATAACCTTTTGATTTCTGCTCGGCCACTGCAGTAAAACTCCTCCCAGCTGTTCTTTGAAATCGGCACCAAAATTTAAACTCACCTAATACAGATAACACATTCTGTGTGTGTGTGTGTGTGTGTGTGTGTGTGTGTGTGTTCTCAGGTTTGTCTAGGTGGGCCTGATGAAAATGGTGCATTAATTTGGAGGTGTCAACATGATGAGCATACACCCATTTGTTCTTGGACTCAGGGAAGTGTTTCCAGCAAATTAAATATTGCAGCTTGTTTCTGTGGATTTGGGAGTCCAAGATTTTAGCCACCTCGAAATGTTGTTCACCTTCAACCACCAAGGGTGGGGGGGGGTGGGTCTGGTTCAGTCCACCATGGATCCATTGACAGGGCTGGTTTCAGTAGACTAAAATGAAATACTGGATGCAAATGTCTGTAGGAGTTGGGCGAGTCCAATTCAGCAATTACAGTATTAATCAGTCTCTTTACAGTAATAGGTCCAACAAATTTGGGTACCAGCTTTGTGGCTGACTATCAATGTTGGAATATTTTTGCCCCAGGCTGTGTAAAATATCTCAGGTGCATGCAATGGGTTAAAGAGGAAATGCTGAATCAGAGGAAGCTGATGCAACTTGAGCATAGAGATGAGTCATAGCTGGTCAAAGCTGTATTGTCACTGTGGCTAAATGACAGGAAGCTGATGAAACACTAGCAGGGTTTTGAATCAGAATCCTAGCTGTGTTTGTGTATATAAGGATGAATGCTCCAGCAAACAATGTGGTGGTGTGGATGTTGGTTGATGGCAGAGCATTATGCTGGTTTGTGTAAATATTGCTGTATTGTAATTGTAAATATTCACTGCAACTAAGATTAAAAGCCTCTTCAGAAGAAGCTCAGCAGTTGTGAACTACTTCCAGACTCAGCAGTGGTGTCCTGGCTGACAGTCTTCTGCATTTAGACACAGTTGTACCTCAGTGGTAACAGTCAAGTCTTAGATGTTTGGTAGACAGGTAGACTTTGCTCCCAGGATTTAAGTCCCATTCCTTGCTGTGCTTGCAATCTGCAACCTTTTTATATACCTGCTTAACCTCATCCAAAGCAGTCACTATCTGAGGCTAAGCCTCCTTTATTTTTGTAATTCACTGTGTCAGTGGCACAGGGTCTGTAGCCTCTACAGTTAATGAGGACATCGTCTTTGGTTCATACCCATAGTCTATTTCAAAAGAGGAATGCCCTGTATTCTGATTAATTGCCCCATTAAAAGTAACCTCTGCATACAGCAGTAAATCTGTAACTAAATACTGTAACATCTTAAGTATTGCTCCAGAGTTAAATCACACTCTCCATCTGTCCATCCATTTGTTGGTGGTGAGAGGTACTCAGTGCACGTTCACCCCAACATGTTCTTCATAAGTGGAAGGGGGTACTTGTTAGTACTACAGAACCCATTGAGATTACAACAATCCGTGACTAGTCTCAATGAGCTGTCTTTCTTCTCCCTGCATAACATGGGGACCACGGATGTGGAGGCTGTTGAACAAATGAAACCCCTGCCAATTTTTTCTCTATAAATTCCTTGAGGGTCCTTAGCTCCAATGGGGTCATTGAATATAATTTTGGCTTAATGGGTTGGGCCCCTGACTCTAATTCAATTGCACAATCAATCTCTCAGTGGGGTTGGGGGAGCTGGTCACTCTCCTTCTCAGCAAACACTTCAGCCAAGTCTCTATAAACAGAGGGGTAGTCCAATTGGTCCTCCTGGACAGTTTTTCCCATTTGTTCATGCAAAGGGAGTGGATGGCAACAGCCACTACCTCGCCCCCTGGGTGCTATTTGGGAGCTCTGGTGTGTTCTCTACATCGCAGGTTATCAAAGATCAGTTCTTGTGGCCTCCACATGGTCCTGGAGTTGTGAAACTGCAACCAGTCTATGCCCAGGATCAGCTGATAATTTGAAGTGGGGCCCAGCACTAACCTGATTTTTTCCCAGTGGTCCGCCACCACGAGCCACACTGCCTTCATTTGCTCTATAGTAGCAGCACCTCCCATGGCTGAACCATCCATTTGCAGGAAGGGAGTCAAGTTTTCTAACCCTTAAATTAAGCTCCTGGAATTGGGTTTATAAAATACCGGGTGCAGTCACAATCTGTTGCTCCCACCAAGTCCACATTTCTTCCCCTTTTTTAGTTTACTAGTTTGACTTGCAGGGTATAAAGAGGAACATATCCACTCTCCATAGTGATGTGGCTGTTTGGAGGTGCCACCTACCTTCCGCCTCTGTCTAAGGCAGGCTTCAGAAGTTTTCCGCCGGCTCTACATTGTCCTCGGAACCCATGTTCTCCAATGTTTCCACTGGCACAGCTGTCTTGCGGCTTGCCACCTTGAGGGCCTGACTGGTTGTAGCTCTCTTGCTTGGTCGCTGCTTGTCTTTTGACAGGGTGGTATTAGATGCCCCTTTGAAGGTCATCCTTCTTGCATTGTTTTCTCAGTTGGGGTGATCAGCTATGTAGTGGCCCTTCTTGTCACATGCCAGACAGAGACTCAGCGGCATGCGTCGTTCCCTCTCCAGGTTTCTGGCTTGCCCCTTTGCTGGCTCCATTCCTGTGTTGTCTTGTCAATCGGATCTTTTCTTTGACCAATTTGCCTTCCCCGACCAGATGAATCCACTCACTCATGGTACATGGATTGTCCCTCGAGAGGGTCCACTCCAAAAAAGATCCAGCCACAAGCCTTCTTAGAAGTATTGAACTTTCACCCCTTTGGGCCACTCAGGAACTTGCACGGCCAGACTGCAAAAATCCACAGCATATTCTGATACAGAGCAATTGTCTTGTTCTAATGCCATCAGTTTAGTGTGGGCTTTTTCTGCCTGAAATGGATCCTCAAATCACGTTCACAGGGCCACCATAAAGGTCTGCAGGTCTCGCAGTTCTGTGGCTCCACTGTCATACAATTGCATGGGCCAGTCCACCTCTTCACCTTCCACATGGACTGCCACACACCTCACATTGGCCCTTTAATTTGGGAAAGTTTGACTCCACTCATTCATGGGACCAGCTACTTGGGCCAAGAAATAAGATAACTGACTTGCCCTTCCATCAAATTTCACTCCCAGGTGCCATTCTGCTGGGTCTTGGTTCCTTGGCACTGGGAGCACTGGATTCTCTGGTCCAGATGGAGTTGCTGCTATCATCCTAGCTCACCGTGGGTGGGTTGTTCAGCAATCAGTCTGGCTATCATGTTTGCCAACTCTGTTAAGGTGGCACATTGATTTCAGCTCTTTTTTCATCTGCATCCCATAGTCCTCCCAGACGTTTATTCGTAGTCTGTCTCTCAGCCCCACACCCTCCTCAACACCTCAGGCTCCTCTAGGTCGGACCCCCAGCTATGGACTATCTTTACATCCAGGGTATCGTCTCCCTGGTTGTCTTCTTGCCTCTCTTGCAGAAGCATTTCTGTGAAGGGTTCATCTCGTTTCAAATGCTGTTGCATCGCACAATATGATATTTAGGAGTATCAGCCTACTGTCATGTACCAATCAGCTCTGTTCCAAGGACTCAGACAATAATAGTCTTGATGAAAGAACAAAAATACTTTATTGCAGACCAAAGACAATAATGATCAGTCAGTATTTAGGTTACTACTGCCCTTTTCTCCCTTCTTATCCCTATATATAGACTGGAGTTACCTAGCCCCGCCTGTTTGCAATGTAACAATTTGACTTCTGTCTGGTAACTGCAATGTAACCTTTTCATTTCTGCCTGGCAATTTTTACGTAACCACTTGATTTCTGCCTGCTGACTGTATTACAACCTTTTGTTTTTGTGCCTAGTAACTGTGATGTAACCTTTTCATTTCTGCTCAGCAACTGCAGTAAAACTCCTCCCAGCTGTTATTTTAAATTGGCGCCCAAATTCTCTCTGTATGTGTGTGTGTGTGTTTGTGTGTGTGTACAAACCAATAAAGAATTTAAATATACATTTCCCAACTTCATACATAATGGCAGAACCAAAACCCTTTTGGGTTTTGACAATGTCACTTTAAAGAAGTAAATGGGATTTGGTTGAAAGTGGGGCATGTTTTTTGTTTTCTCAAAAGTAAGTACACAGAACCTAACATAGAAGGCCTTGGAGTGGGGTGAATAGAGGGATTTATTTAACCCTTTCCCCTATACCTGCAATTTACATCATAGCTCAGTATCTTTGGACAACATAGATTGGAGGTGAGAAACCTGCCCCATATTGGAACAATAGTGGGGGCAAAGAGTTAAAGTCACCCTATTCCCCCCCCAAACATTGGTAGGATCTTAATCTGTGTAGTAATGTGTAGTAACTATCCTGCCATTATTTTATTTTATTTTATCAGTTTCTATATTCTTTATCTGTTTATCATGTTATCTGACTGTATGAGATCACATTGCATAACTAAAGCAATAGGCATTTCAAACTGAATCAATGGCATTCCCTCTGAGAGACAGAATCCCTTTGAAAACATGGCAGTGCTGGCAGCATCCTAGCTTCAGAATGACATAAATTTGCCAGCTGGTGCTGCCAAAAGTACAAGAAGGTCTTAGTAACTATTGAACTTCACAAACCAATGAAAGTCATTCTTCCTCAAGAAGTATGAATAAAGCACTTCAGTAGTTTTTACTAAACTCTAGAAGAATTGTATAATATGCTTTTCTGAACACTGGAATAAAAAGGGAAATTTTGTTAAATTTGAGGGTTCCTACAGAGTTTGAATCCTTCTTCACCATGAAACCCACTGCGTGACCCTAGGCAAATCACTCATTTTTTTCAGCCTCAGAGGATGGCAACGGCAACTCTCCTCTGAGGAATTTTGCCAAGAAAACCCTAAGATAGGCCTTAGAAGTTTATCACACCCGTCCCCCCACCCCCTATTATGGGCACGGGAAGGGGATGCACATGACTGAGAAAAAATGGATTTTATTGCACACCAAAGCATCCTCAAAAATGCCCCATTCCAGCGCCCAGCACCAGACCATCCCCATTCAGTGCTGAGGAGTGCCATTTTTCTCTGATGGTTCATCAAACAAAAATGGTGCTCCTCGGCACTGTATGGGGACGACCTGGCGCTAGGCGCCGGAATTGGGCATTTTTGAGGACACTTTGGTGTGCAATAAAATCTGTTTTTTCTCAGGCCAGTACAAAAACCGGCAGTTTAGTGCGTGACGGGCATGCACTGGGTTATCAAAAGGGCGGTGCTTCCGCCACACCCTAACCCTAGTGCGTGCTCGTCACGCACTAAACGTGGCGGCCTTCCATATGGCCGCCGCCATGAGGATGTCACGGCCGCACCGCCTCTAGGGGCGGCAACGGACGTGACGTCCTTGCTCCAGCCAGGGCCCTTAGTGCGCCCTGAAACACAGAGCAGGAAGGAGGTCCGTTTCAGGCTCCTTCCTGGTTTAGTCCGCAGGGCGCAGCCTCCAGACGGCTGCCCCAGCGGACTAAAAGGAGAAAGGGGCCAAGCGGGCCCCTTTCTTCTCTTCCCCGCCGCCGTGGGGAGTCCTTGGGGCTTGAACCCCAGGGACCACCACTTTTCAGGCTGCGGGGAAGCGGCGTTTTGCTGCTCCCCGAAGCCCGAAAAGTGGCAGATCGGGGCCTCAGCGGCTGCCGGTATTAACCGCTGAAGCCCGATACTCCGGGGGAAAAGTGGCGGGTCCAGACCCGCCCCAAATGGTGTGTCTATAAACCCGCCCCCTTCATGTGTGTCCACAAGCATCCCCTTCCCTTGCCTATACGGGGGGGAGGGGGGGGGGGAACGGGTGTGACTTCCCAGTTTCACCGTAAGTCAGAAAACCACTTGAAGGCACACAACAATATGTATCAGACTGAATTGAAATGGGGCACATTTGTAAGTCTCTATCAATAATAATGGATGATATGTTTCAGGAGACATTGTCATCCGTAACGATTATTTATTAGTTATACAATTTTGACAATTTTAAAAATATATCAACTTTTTTCTTTTGATAGTCAAATTAACTAAAGGGGCAGTTAGATGACTGCTTATTTTTAGGACTCAGACACATTTTCTTTGAAAAATGGAGAACCTTGTTATGGCTGTGTAAACAATCCTTAGTTTAGGATTATGATGTATTGATTCATGAGGGAGAGGTCTCAGCACAAGAGAAAGCAGTGGGTTTTGATAGTCTACCATGTAACCCAATTCAGAACAGATTGCACCTGAACTTGAAGGTTCTTTGTTACTGTTAACTTGCTGAGATGTCACTTTGACTTGTGGTGACTGTAAGAATGAGGAAACTCTAAGTCACCTTATCATCATAGCCCGCTCAGGTCTTGCAATTTAGGGGCAAGGCCTCCTTGATTGAGCCTATTCATCTGTATCCAGTCTTCTCTCTTTCCTTCTGCCTTCTACCTTACCGATGTTGTCTTATCTATTGAATTGAATTTTATTTACGCACCTGCCAACTCATTCTTATATCTTCTCATAATATACCAAGAATGAATCTCATCTAGTCATTGGCTTCTAGGAGATTCCAGGCTGAATGGGAGCTTTTTTTACCTGTGGAACACCTCACCTAGGGTTTTTTTTCCAGCCCAGTTGCTATGATTGCAACCAACCATTTATACCTGCCCTTTCTAACAGCAAAAATGAGATCTCTGTATCAGAAGCAATATCTCTGGCTCTTCCGCCACCCGTTAATGCTGAATCCACAAGGTGAAATAATGCATCCCTACCTCAATCCCAGTATGGTTGAAACAAAGAATGATCCTCTCCTTCCAACACAAGAGAACACTATTTTCAATGTCTGATGGCCCTTGGGTAATTTAAAATTCCGTTTGATGTTTTTGTTTGGGGAAAAAACTGGGCTTTTAAAACATGTGGGGTTAGTTAGAATCAAGGATGGGGGGAACGTTGGAGGAGGATAGGTACAAGCGGTCACCTAGGCAGGGTGTACACGGCAGGGTGTCATGGTAAAGGGGACAAGGCATAGCAAAATGTAAGACCATCAAGAGCATATTAGACATGATCAAATAAAAACTCAAAACACTCCTATAAATAGGAATATATGTCTTTTAGTCATGCTTGAAATGAAGGACCCATTGGATTCCTCCTGGACAGAAGGCTGAAATGTAGCACATGTCCTGGAAAAGAAGGACATCTGGTCACCTTGTACCTAGGTCAGGTGGATGGCTAGATCACTTGATCATTCCCATCACAGAAGGGTAGCTCCCTTGTTGTATTGGGAGCTGGAAAAGGTATGTTGCCTTGGAGGAAGGGTTGGTGTTTGTATGTAACATACCATGTCAGCATTTCACCTCCCTTCCTTAACAGGCTTCACTTTGTAGAAGTGGGCAATCAGAAACAAAAGGGAATTAATATGCACGTGTTGCAGACATTTTAAATCTGCAGTTTGCTTGGTCATGTGACCAGATATAAACCAATACAGCAAACATGCATCAAGTAGAAAAACACCTCCTTGCACTGCTATGGCTACCTAATGAGGGTCCTGTGTGGCTTTCCAGTACTGATTCCAGTCAAACTGGGGACAGGATATTCATGCTGTGGAGCTAGGATATAGCCCTCCATATAGATTCATCTATGTGTACAACATCTGTTTGCTAAAGTGCAGCTGCTGCCCAGAAATACTTGTCTGTGTGGTCATCTGTTCCAATTGAAAGAGAAGAAATTGCTGCTGAGATAGGCAAATATATATTTCTCACAGCCTTAGATAGTCCCGTCCGTAGGCACTGAATAAAGGTTGAGAACTTTGAAGCCACAAGACTTTTCTGTACTAACCTCTTTGGATCTGTGTGCATACCAACCGGAAAGACAGTCAATGGGATTCAACCGCTGATCTTTCAAAATAAATCTACAAGAGAATGAAAATGATAGAGAAATATCTTCCATTATTTCAAGCCAGACAACATCCCTCTGAGCCCGTGGGGGGAGAACCTGTAATAGCAGCCCGTTCCTTCATGCTGTTCTGCTATTTAAGCCAGTCTTTTGGGGGATAAGCAACACACAAATAGTAGACAATATTAAATTTGGACAGCCTTCCACGTTCAGGCAGAATCTCCCACTTGTATTTTCCTAAATTATAATATAGTCGAATATTAACACTGAGGAAAAAGGATTTGCACACTTCCTCTCTAGACTCATCGTCTGGAAGACGTAACTGCCATCCCAAATTGTGCTATAGTCAGGTATGTGGGGCATCACTAAAGAGGGTGCTGAAGAGTTCAGGCACACTAGATGATGCCCCTAAGGGGAGTGAGTGTAACACCACTGCTCCTCAAACATCTTCCTTTTGCGAAGAAACGGCTCTGGTGTTCACCTGTGTCCCTTTAAAAGGATGGAGATGATGTGAGTGGTGTGGAATCAGTGAGGGAGAACAGATAAATAAAATTTTAAATTTTAATTTTTAATTTTTAATTTTTATCTTATTAAATTTTCTTTAAACGCATCACATCTTACCACATTTTCACTTTAACCACATGAAACTATGTGCATGTACATACATTTAGGCTGCACATATAATACTCTAATGTAAAGGCATAATTTTAATTTGCTAGTTGTTTATGTCACCACTGTTACATTCAGTGATATGCAGGAATTATGATTTTGGTAACATAATACAAAAAAATATCCTAAGGATTCTGTATGGTGTGATATAGAGAGGTCAATGGGTGTGGTGTGTGTGTGTGTGTGTGCGTGTGCGTGGTGGTGTGACGCATGAGTTACTGCACCGGCGACCACAACCTCATGATGCCACTGCGGTATGCACTTCTTTTGACTATAATGATGCCTTCTCCCAAGCACCTTGGCACAAATAAGAAGGTTTTAATGTGACAGTGATGCTGAGTTTCTTAAAATGTACCTCAAAACAAAGATTCAGTAAGAAAGAAATGTTGTTCTTTATCATGTGAATGTTCTGTTTTGATCAAAGAGAATAAATCATCTGCTACAAAGAGGAAAATAAGAAACCAAATTGTTGCAGTCAAAGGTGAAACATGTCCTTTCATCATTTCCTTCCCAGTTATCCCACTTATAGATTTTTACACGTTGGAAGCTGGACCATCTCCTCCAAATTGGACTACCTACTGTGCCTCCTTTTCTAATTTGGGAATTATTTGCCTGCAGGCTTGTTTGTTTCTATTAATCTGGGCCCTTTCTTTTGCTAGTCTTTTATATATTTCTCTTTCTCGTCTGGTCTGGTTTTATTTGCTTTGTTATTGCAGATTCATTCATTTTACTGTTCTTCTCCTGCTGTCTTGAAAATTGTCCACTGTTATAATTGTGCTCGATTTCATGTGCATTCTCGTTGTGCGTGTGTTGTGTGCACATGCTGGCCGTGGCCAGGTACCTAGATTATTACAGAGTTGAAGGTAATTTCCTTTTACCTTCTGTTCCAATCCACATAATTATTCTCAAAAAGTATTTCATCAGATATGCATAAAAGCCTTTGTCTTGGATTCTAATTATTTGTAGCTGAAAGTTCTTGTTTAATTCCTTTTGATGGCTATCAGCTATATGACACATCAGCTGCTTGGTTGCAAGAGATGGAGGAGAGGATCCAGGCAAGTACCAGCTCATGTTTGAGGTGGAGGAAACTAGGAAAGTTATACAACATATCATTAAAAGTCATTCCGTGAGCATTTAGAAAATCGGGAGCTAAATCTTCTCTCTTTCTTCTCTTCTCTGTTTTTGATAAGAATAGCAAACTTAGACAATGCTGTGGATCTGAAAAGAACCCCATGTAGTCTTGTGGACAAGGTTGCTAACATGTGGACCAGACAATACTAATATTAGGTGGATGCTACTGTTTGGTGCTATATAAAGGTTCCTTGTTATCCTGGAGAAGGTGATGAGTGTGTGTCTCAGGTTTTTGGCTTGGCTCTGGGTTGTTCAGTATCATTATAAACAACTTGGATGATGAAGACAGAAGGAATACATCAATCTGTAAATAACACCGTCTGGGGAGAGAAGTAGCTAATGCACAACCTCAGGATTCAAGATGACGTCAACAGGTTTGGGAACAGGGCCAAACAAACATTTGTCATAAACAAACAACTGAGAGAATTGGGGACATTCAGCATACATGGTGAGAGTGATATAATCATCTTACTGTACATGCAAGATGGCCAAACCTTTTTTCTGCTGCAGAGGATCCAAGGAATGCAAATGACCGGAAAGGAGATGCCAGTAAAAAATTAGGAAAAACATCTGATAGGAAAACTTGAGATACTTCGAAAGTTTGAGGTTTTCTAGATTGATTAGATGGACATGTTGGAAAGACCTGAGTTGTGGATTCCTGCCTTGTTTGGGTGATGTACTAGATGGCCTTTGGGATACCTTGCAAATGTACAAATTCAATTAAACTGTTTTACTTTTGAATATATACAAGCAAAAATAATCGTGCATTTTTGGTCATGCTGTTGTAAAGACCAGTGCTGGTTTCCTGGGTTTTCCATGGCATTGTGTAAACTGATGCCACTCTGAGGTGGCACTTTCATGAGATTACCTGATCACTTTTGCTCAACTGGTAAATTTGGAAATCAAGGGTTATCACGAAACATCATTTCCCTCACCGAAAAATGGGGATCCACTCTTATGAGCTTCCCAGAAAACTTTCTAAGGCACAAATCGTTATAAAAATATGTGGTGTCTCACAGTTGTGATATTTGTCCTGCTCTGTGTCTATGCTGATGTGCTTTACAAATGGCCCTTTACCATATGCCTTGCTTTGCCCTTAATATCTTGACAACAACAGCATAGAATTTAGAGAAGAGGGCGCTCTTCTTCTGCCCTGTTATCATGAGTACAGGCTGGCTGAAATTCAACCCTGTGTTAGGCTACATATTCTTTGATGTCTCCGAGTGGTGCTTTTCCTTCATCTTCCTTCATCTTTTATACTCTGTCTTGGCTTGGGGTGCCCTTTGGACCCAGTCACATATCCCTAACAAAAGGCTCCCCTGTTTCATGATTAGAATGGAGTCCAGAAAGAGAATGGATGTGAAGGTCAAAAGAGGGAGGGAGGAAAGAGACCAGTGGTAGGATGTTGCACAGTGCTTCTCTGTATGCTTCCTTTTCTCGTAAAGTAAAATACATTCCTGAAGTAGAAAGTCAAGAGAGAAAAGAGAAATGAACAAAACTTCTCAAGTAAGCACCAGGTACACACTCTGGTTTCACAAAGTCATATTTGGGCCTAAATAACTACTGAAATTTAGGACAGAATCCAGTGGGAAATTCTGTGAGCCAACCCCATTGGAATGAAAGATTGCTGTCCAAGAACATGGGAAACTCTGGCATCAGTGTCCTATAAGCTAATAATAAAATCATTCTGGGAGTGTAGTCAAAACAGTGCCACCAACTCAGAAGAGGGAAATTCTAAGCATATTTTCAGTTAGACAAAATTTTGCCGAGGCACAACAGGGGCGCATCCCCTAAGTGGAGAAAGGGAAACCCCTAAACAGCTCAGTGAGGACTGAGTATGGGCACACAGTGCTAATCTACTGTAGTTGTGAAAGAACAGAAAGGGAGATGGGGAATGGAATGGAATATGGCTGGCAGGACTTTGAACAGGAATATTCTACACTGCAACATTTTGTTACAACTCCTACCTCCAAGACCACTTGTACATACAGTCGCCCCAAGACCACTTGTATATACAGTCCCTCGCCCATTCGTGGGCAGCAAACAGAGAGGGACAAAATGGGGTGCACGCCACCATTCAAGCCAATGGGGCTTGAATAGTGACAATTTTCCATTTTTGGGAGAGACGGGGTGTGAAACAGATCCCCTGTAAAAACGGAAGGGCAACTGTACTATTTTCTTAAATCCTTTATATTTCAGTGGTGGATGTGAACAAGATGCTTGGCCAAATACAGCCAGCTTCCTCTATATTCTTTTTGTTTGTTTGTTCTTGTTTGTTTGTTTTGGCCACTTTAGATTTTTTGCATCTAGCGAGGAGGGAGTGTCTATCAATAGCCTATGGTCCAGCATGGCTCTTTGAAAGAAGAGATTAAACCAGTTACCTTCAAAAGCAGGCAGTGGTATGGTGACTCTTGAAGAAAACCCAAAGATGTGAGCAACTATTAACCTGTATCTAACTTTCTTTCCCTGGGCAAGGTACTTTGTTGTGTAGATGTCTGCCATTTCCAAGTGCTCTTACACATATACTGTTTTTCCTGATCTTTTTCTGGGTTTTAGGACTAACTTCACATGAAATCACTCTCCCGTCCTTATCCTGTCCGTGGGGGGATTGCACGAAAGCCTTTCACATCGTATGCACTGATCCTGTCATTATCCTGTCATTGAAGTGGCATTGCATTAATGCGAACTCCCATTCATACAAAATGCCGGTGCAATGATGGGACAATGACAGGATCAGCATGACGTCATTTAAACAGCTTTCATGCAATCACTGTCATTTGCGCTTTCCGGACAGGACAATGTCCAGATATGCACAATGTTGTATGAAAGTCCTCCCCACAATTGCATAGGAAGGATGGGACAGGGACGTCCAGTCCTTCATGTGATAATCTCCTATGTAAATTTGGTTTGGAAGGTATTGCTTTTCGTTGGTCCTTCTCACCCATGGATTCTGGATTCTCTTACAGCAGGGCTATGGAACATGGTTTCACTTACTATCTGGGGGGGGGGGGGGTGCTGACTAAAGATGACCAAAACTCACTTTCTCAGTATACAATTCCCCTAGAGGTCTGGTCTAGCAAATATTTTGTTAGTAACAGAAGCAGTGGAATGGGATGGAATGAGGTGAACTTAGTTAGAATTCTCCTCCCTATCAAGAACTTGAATGTCTAGGTTTATTTAATGAAAATGTTTACTTTAAAAACAACAACAAGATTTTAAAAGTTATTTTATTATATCATTCAGTTGTATCAAAAATACTAAAAAAAACCACCAATAAAATATATCAACTATATAACAAGCAGCATGCACTTGAGAGTAATTATAGTATCTCCAAGAAGAAAAGAAGCTCCATTAGGGATATAGGGACCCAAAAAGACAGGCCAAAATAAAGCTGCTTCGGATCACTTTGGAGGTATGCTGTTTAAATGACTCACGCATCTTAAGAGACCAGAAGCTGCGCCAAAGCTGCACTCCAGTCCTTAGGATTGGAGCATGGCTTTGGTGCGGCTTCTGGCCTCTTAGGACGCATGCAACATTTAAACAGCATACCTCCAAAGTGACCCAAAACAGCTTTATTTTGGCCTGTCTGTTTGGGCCCTTGGTTGTGGATTTTCAGTCTTGTGTAATTTTAATCCAGAACCCCAGTACATCCATCAAGAGTCCAGCCTGCTGTAACATTTTATCTTTGTATACTAGCTCAAGCTGATCAGTTTGTATACTGGCTCAGGCAAATAAGTTATATCCTGTATGAATACAGAAGATCTGTGAAAAACGTGAATTGTCTCAGAAATCTCTCTCATGATGGAAGATGAACACTGTCACTCCTAAATGCAGAGTAAATAACTGTAACTGTATGAAATTTCTCTGTGAAACTGTCATAGGATATAATTTTATTTAGGAATCCGCTGATGGTGCATGGTAGGACAAGTCCAAGCTTATTAAAGCATGTCCCCAGCAATGTATATTCCAAAACCTAATTCACACCTTTAAATTGCATTCACTGTATGTATTAAGAGATCATACTCCCTGGGCTCTAGTACAAGATCTGCACATTCAATGAAAGGTACAGTTTATGTACTTTGTGTGCATACAATTCTATATGCAAAGAAATTTCTATATAATTGGGCTCAATGTCATATATTGTCATACTTTACAATCCACTTTGGTTTATCATGTAAAGATAGGTTGAAAATTTCTCAGAATCTAGGGAGCCCTGACCTTGGCAAGCCATACCCCCCTCTGCAACCCTAAGACCCTCAAATAAGATCTCAAATGGCAAACTGTGCTCCCAGGCAGCCTCAGGGTGTGCTATTTCAATGTAAATACTTATCACAACCCATTTGAAACCACAGACATTTTTAGCAAACAGGAGGACTGGATGGGGAAGGTCCCGTGTGGCTTGTGGCCTGCACTTTGCCCATGTGTTTTAAGGGATTTCTACATTCACTTGAACTATAAAACCCTAGGAAATTCAAAAGTGTTAAGGGACTCATCCTTAATAGATGAGTGAGTTAAGCAATATACATATGTCATAGTATATGCTGCTCCATTACCTGTCAGTCACTGAGAGTGGTGGATCTCAGTTCCAGATTTGTCTGTTCAAAGGAATAGACACATGCAACTGGGATCCATAGAAACGAAGCCTCTATTTTAGGTTACAAATACTCAACTGGAAATCATTACCATCTATAGATAGTAGTAGAGCTGGAAAGGTAAGGTTATCTAGTCCATGTGTAAAGCATTTGAAACCATCTTTTCCTTAGCCATTCAAGCAAAAGAATGGACAGAACAAAGACTGATATTGTGCAACTGCCACCAGAATATCTTAAACTGAATTACTGGAAGCCCAGGATTCAGCAGTTAGCAGGAGTGCCTTTGCATAGTAAAGCTAGTGTACCAATTGCGCTGGCTCCTAGGAAAGTCAGATCTGGCCACAATGGTATATGCAGTAGCTTGGTTACTATAATGAGCTCTGTGTGGGGCTGCCTTTGAAAAGTGCTCAGATACTTCAGTTGACCCAAAAGCTGCACCCAGGTTGTCAACTAGTGTGGGCTACAGGGAAAACCTAACTCCCTTGTTACAACAGCTCAATTGGTTTTGACGTATAACGTCCTATACAGTTTCGGCCCAGATTATTTGAAGGACGGTATCTCCATTTATGAGCCCATTAGAGGGCTAAAATCATTCAGAGTGTCCCTTCTCTCTGTCCCATCGTCTTCTTCTTTAAACAAACAACCCCCCCAAAAACTTTATGTATACAGCATACATAAAATTGAACCATCAAAATCCATCAAAATTCATAATTTTTCATCCATACCATCTCCTATATTATCATTCTTAGTCTTGTAACCATTTGCATCAGTATATTTCTATGCCTTTCTTCTTCCTACCTACATTCTCCCAACCACTCCATGACCCTCTTACCTTCCTTTCACTTACATTTTGTCACTTCCATGCACCTTCTAATTATTTCTTCCCTTTCCTCCATCTCCATCCCACTTCCATAACTTTCTATTCTCTCCCTTCCTTTCATGCATCTCTCCACATCTCTTCTATCTCTACATCTCTTCTACCCCTCTCTTTACTTTTATTTTCCCTTTCTCTTCCTCTTCATTTCCCTTCCCATCACTTTCTCAAACCTTCATCACTTACTCCTATCTTCTCACATTCAGCACTCCATTCCCTTCAATTGAAAATTGAGTAGATTGGTTTGAGTATAGATAGGTGAAATTAAAGAAGGAAAACCCAGAGAAGGTAAGGGAGGAAGTCGAGGTACTAGTGGTAAGTTTAGAAGGGAATGCACCACCATCTTCTCAGGCTTATTTGTAGGGAACAAGGGAGAGGGCCTTCTTGGTGGAGTCCCTGGAACTCTCTCCCTCCCTAGAGAGGTCAGGCCTCATTCCTGCTGTCCTTTCGGTTACAGGTAAAACATTTTTGTGCCATCAATTTTTTTTTTCAAACTTATGAGGAATGGGCTTTTAAATGATGTGCAGTGCAGATGTTCTGGCCTGTATATAGTTTTTAATACATTTTAATATTTTAATGTGTAATGTTTTTAACTTTATAAATTTTTTTTTTAAAAAAACTTTATACTTTGCAGTCTTTTTGCATTGTTTTTAATCTGTAGTGTTTTAAATGTGTTGTTAGCCACCTTGAGTCCCTAGATTGGGAGAAATATGGGATATAAATAAATAAATAAATCATTGCTTATGGGAATAATTCCCCCCTTCCCCCACCAAGCATGGCTATAATCATGATGAAATCTTGGCTTACAGTTTTTGTTTTAAAAGAAGGAAGGAAGGAAGGATGATGATTATTATTATTATTATTATTATTATTATTATTATTATTATGCTTGTTTTTATTGTAATGTTTTTAATGTATTTTAATATGTTTGATTGTATGGATTGCTTGTTGTATACCGCCCTGATTTCTAGAAGGGCGGTATAGAAATAAAATTTTATTATTATTATTATTATTATTAAACTTTATTTCTAAAGTGCTGTAATTATACACATCGCTGTACAAAGTCAGTAAAATTAAGGAATATATAAAAGCCTGCCCGAGGCATACACTCTAAAAGTAATAACAATTGGATAGAGGAATAGATAAAATTACAATATAGGAAAGAAAAAACAAGTTAAAAAACATCAGATATAAAAGCAAATCACATCATACATTATCAGACAGCCAGATGACAATCGCAAATTCCCTGAGAACGCTTCCCTAAACAATATGGTTTTCAGCTCAGCCTTGAAACTGGTTAGGGAAGTGATGAGCCGT
>NC_056525.1:133423403-133428784 GCF_019175285.1 Sceloporus undulatus | reverse complement strand
ACTACCGTATGTCTTGAGGAATCTTTCGATCCTTTGCTTGGATGGAACTTACTCTGAAGATTTTGTCTGATTTCATTTCCATTCTTTTGGTGCTAAATCTAATGAACTGTGCCAATGGTGATAATATTCTTGTAGAAAGATCGTCATTAGTCTTTTTGGGGACTCCTCACAATTTTATATATCTATCTCTATATCTTAGCTCATTAGTCCATTCTTTGATTTGTTGTTGCACCTGTTTTTGACATAGTTCTTTTGAGGTCTTTTCTAGTTGATTTGTTTTATCTTTTCTACTTCTTTTTGAGTTTTGGATATATCTGATGTCGATTTCTCCATCCCCTCCCCCCAAAAAAAATTATCCAGTTTTTTTCCCCAGCTCTTACCTTATTTCTGCTTGGTCTTTCTAATTTCCTCTCTTGTTTCTTTGCTGGCTTCTCTTAGATCTTCCTTTATTTCCTGTCTCAGTTTCTTCATTTCTTATTTTTCTAACTTCTTCAAGTACAGTGGGGCCTCCGCATACGCGGACTTTTTATAAGCGGCTTTGAGCATACGCGCTCAAGCCGCTGGGCATGCATGGGGTGGAAGGGGCGGCGCGTCCCATTCAGTTGAATGGGCGCGTGCGCCTGTTGCGCCGCGCGCACACCCGTTGCACCCCGCATGCGCCCGTTGCACCCTGTGCACCTCCGCGCCGCCGTGCACGAGCCCCATTGTTTACAATGGGGCTCGAGCATAGGCAGAAATCGCCATATGCGGCGGGATCCGGAACGGATCCCCCGCGTATGGCGAGGTTCCACTGTAATAGCATATTAGGATCTATTATTCTCATAGTATCCTCAACGGAGCCTCTTCTTTGAGTTGGGATCTATAGTTGTGTTTGAATCATTCCTTTTTTTAAAGAGCAGCCATTTTCTCAGCATTTTTCATTCAAACAGTGTTATGAAATCACAATGTTGTACATATTGGTGAAAAAATTAAAAATAAGTTTAACACATTAGACAGTCTCTATAGATTTAAATAATTGAGTATCCTACTCGATATCAGTTTAAAGCACTATAAGGCAGTTTGTACTTATGAATTGATTTTACTTGTCACACTGTGTTACAGTAATAATATCTATCCAACCCCTCAGCTCTAGCAAGTCTGCCCAGTTGTAGTCTTCATAGTTTTTTTTCTCTCCTCCTTCATAGTTTTTTTACAGCCTTTCACAACCTTTTTACAGCCTTTTTGCAAATTCTTTAGGTGCTTTACAGCTTCTCCTCCTCTCCTCTTTTCTTTAGGTCTGTTTCTGCCTATTTTATGAGGCCTCTCCAGAAGATATCTATTGACAAAATCCTCAACAAATTATCTTGAGAAAATAAATGATAGATGAACACTAATGTTTCCACAAGCTTCTTATATCTTCGTTCTTATATTTGCTTTAATGTGAGGCTCTTATTCAATGCCATTTTAGACACCTGCAGTGGCATTAGTTCTTCAGCCCAGTTGTACTTCCAAACATGTAACTGAGGGGATATACTAAGGAATAACCTTGTACCTAGGCAGTATGCTGCCAATAGGCCCCCTGGTGAGCCAATTCTGATAATCCCCCTAACCATGGGGATGGGAAAAGTTAGGGATGGGTAGAACAAGTACCACTACAGTACAGTGAAGGTAAAGTTACGAGCAACTCGTACCTGCTTTGTCTAAGGCGGAAGTTGTGAGCCTTTGTTAAAAAAGCCATCTCTCAACCCACTTTAATGAAATACTATAGCCATTGTCCAACCTACTTTTTTAGACAAGGTAGTGGAACGTGTGTGGCTTCCCAGCTCCAGGGTTTTCTGGATGAAACGGATTATCTAGATCCATTTCAATTGTTTCAGCCTTGGTTTCCTTGGGTGGATGACCTACACAGGGAACTGGGACAGGGTGAGCATGTTCGCTTAATATCAAAAACCACTGAAAGATTCAGCACAACTATCGACCATCAATGCTTGGTATCCTTCTGCAATGCCACTACAGAATTGGACTTGGGGCACTGTTTTCCAGTGCTCTCTTCCTGGAGCGTGAACCCTAAGGTGGTAAAGGACTCCTCCTCAACCCCCTGGCCATTGGCCTCCTAACCCTTGGCCTGCCTCAAGATTCTGTATTGTCCCCTATGCTATTTCAATTACATGAAACTTGCGGAGTGGTCCATCTGGAGTTTTGGGTTAAGTGCCATCAATATGCAGATTGCCACCAACTCTCTTACTCCTTTCACACCTCTGACCAAGGAGGCTGTCCTGGTCTTAACACAAGTGTTTCTGTATCAGTAATAGACTGGATGAGGGCAAACAAATGTAAACTTAATCCAGACAAGACAGAGGTGCTCTCTGGTCAGTCAGAGGGCAGATCAGGGAATAAGGAATCCAGCCTATGTTCAGATGGGCCGACACTCCCCCTGAAGGTTGCAGGTTCGCAGTTTGGGGTACTCCTGGGTTCAGCTTTTACTGGGAGGCCCAGGTCTCTGCAGTGACCAGGAGTGCTTTTGCACATTTAAAACTGTGCGCCCAACTCTTGCCTGTTACTTGAGACACTGGATCTAGCCCTCAGTGGTACATGCTTTGCTTACATCCCATTGGACTACTATAATGCACTCTACTTGTGCGCTTTGGAGAGTATTCACAAATTTCCGCTGGTCAAAGAGCTGCAGCCAGTTTGTTTAAAAGGGGCAGATTACAAACACCACCACAATGCTCTGTTTGAAAAGCTCCACTAGGTGCCTGTTTGTTTCTGTGGGTACAATTCAAAGTGCTGGTTATGGCCTATTAAAGCCATATCATGGTCAGATCTAGCCTATTTGGATGAGGGCAAAACAAAATCAGACTGAATCCAGAGAAAATGGAAGTACTCATGATAGGCTCTCAGTTCTAAGGAAGGAAATTTGCCCACCTGTCCTGGATGGGGTCACACTTCCCCTGAAGGACCGAAGTTTGCAGTTTAGGAGTATTCGACTCGTCCTCCAATTGACATCTCAGGTAGATGCAATGCGCCAGAAGTGCTTGCTATCAACTTCGGTTGATACGTCAACTGCGACCCACCTGGAT
This sequence comes from Sceloporus undulatus, assembly GCF_019175285.1. Classification (NCBI taxonomy): domain Eukaryota; kingdom Metazoa; phylum Chordata; class Lepidosauria; order Squamata; family Phrynosomatidae; genus Sceloporus; species Sceloporus undulatus. Next base: position 133,425,725 of record NC_056525.1, on the reverse strand, counting down.
GGAGAGCCCTTGAAACTGTGATACATGCTCTGGTAACTTCTTGTCTAGATTTCTGTAATGCGCTTTATGGGCTACCCTTATCACCAAGCTCAGAAGCTTCAGTTAGTACAAAAATAGGCCGCCAGATTAGTCACTGGCTCATCAAGGTTTGACCATATTACACCCTATTCTAAAAGATCTTCAACTGGCTCCCTATTGCTTCCGGGGCACAGTACAAGGTGTTGGTTATTACCTATAAAAGCCCTACATGGCTTGGTGTCCAAGTTACTTACGGGACCGCATCTCCCCATACAATGCGCCCCGCACTCTTAGAACATGGGTACGACCTTATTGGAAATACCAACCTCCAAAATACACTATTACTTCCCAAAGTAGCATTCTCAACAATGGCTCCGAGACTTTAGAACAGCCTTCCTGAGGAGATCCGACTGATGGCCTTGTTAGCACACATTTAGAAAAGCATTTAAACTGAGATTTTTGTTGGCATACCCCCGCGATATGATATGAATACCCCCGGGTATGAATGTTATGTCTTGTCTATGTACTGATCTGGTGCCTGTCTAGTGATGCTATTGTTATTATCTGACATTGATTTTTTATCGTTTTAGCAGTTTTAATTGAATTTTTAGACACATCCTTGTGATTTTTACTAGTCTGTAACACCTGCTTCGATCCACTGGAAGAGGGGGGGAAAAACATAAATAAAATTTGTTGTTGTCTGTTGTTGTTATTATTATTCTTATTATTATTATTATTATTATTATATTATTATTTGGCAAACCCATATTTCCCTAATGAGCCGACCAGGGCCCCTGAGATCCTCTGGAGTCTCTTCAGTCCCACACCATTGCAAGCACAATTGGTGTGACACAAGAAGGCCTTTCCATGGCAGCCCCTAGACTGTGGAACTCCCTGCCCAGGGAGGCCCGAATGGCCCTTGTTATCTTTCCGGTGGCAAGCTAAGACCTACCTGTTTAGACAGGCATTTAAAAAAGAAAGTTTTATACGCATGGGATGAGGTTGGTGTCTTACTTTTATTAGAATTTCTTGTTACATTTTTCTCTTTTTGATTGTATTTATTTTTTAATATATACTTGTTTTAATGTTGTAATAATTTAATTATATTTAATTTACTATTTTGTATGCTTTGTTACTGGTTTTTTTTAATGTTGTGAGCCACCAGTGAGTCCCAGTTTTGGGGAAAACGGGCAGTAAAGCAGACTATAATCAATAATACTAATAATCATAATAATCTAATAATAATCATAATATCTCTTGTGTAGGTCCACACTAGAGTTGGCCAAAGGAATTTTACCCAGATTCTAGGTATGGCAACTTCATTGTCTCGCTTTCATAAACTCTACATATAAATGGGAACATGTGATGGCTGGACTGTTTAAGAGAAAGCTGATAGAAAGAATACAACTCTTTTGAAATGGTTTTTGGAGAAGAATTCTATGGATATCATGGACTGCTAAAAAGACCAGTAATGAGTCTAGAGAAAATCTCGTCTGAACTTTCCCTAGAAGGCAAGATGAATAAATTGAGATTCCCTATTTATGCCACATCATGAGCAGACTAGCAAAACTAATATGCTTGGTAAGGCAGCAGAAGGCAGTTGGAAAAGAGAAAGACTGCATTCCAGATGGGTCGACTTGATCAAGGAAGCCAGGACCTGAGTCTGCAAGACCTGAGTAGAGCTGATGATTGATAGGGTGACTTGAAGGTCATGGCGTTGTCATAAGTCATTAATCAACCTGACGCAATTAACACACAACAAGGCATGGCATTTCGACCATCATCAGGTCTTAGGAGTCCAAGCTTTTATTAAAAGAAAAAGAAAGGAGCAAGTCTCCACCCTCATAAGAATGGGTCAAAATGAACAGTCAAACTATTCTGACCAATTGTTTTAATGAGAAACAACTCTGCCCCTGAATTTGAGTATGTTCGCGCAACATGACTGATGTCTCCACCTATGACTGATATTACAATAGATTTAGAATAAACAAATTTGCACTAGGAAATGAAATTAATGTCTTTCAGTTACATTTTTCTATCCCTGGGTCAACGTTATACCATGGCAGGGAAATCAACCTTTTTGGAAAGAAAGTTCTACTTAAATCTGTTTTGCACGAACTCCTGCAAAAGACTGCACCAGAAAGCAATGCAATCATTGGAATGAAGTAGAAGGATGCAACAAAGCAAGACAAAAGCTGAAAACTTATTAGCATTTAAAGGTTTAATGAAGTCTTTTGTTTTCCAAATTGCTGATATAGCGAGTATTATGCATTTACATTAAAATATAGACTGTTATCTGCCTAC
>NC_056525.1:133416966-133423378 GCF_019175285.1 Sceloporus undulatus | reverse complement strand
TCAAACACCGCACCCAAATCTTGGTAAACCCATGGGAATTTCCCCATTTCCCCATGTGTGTCCACAAGCATCCCCTTCCCTTGCCTATAACAGGGGGGGGGAGGGGGGGAACGGGTGTGATAAACTTCCCAGTGTCACCATAAGTCAGAAACCACTTGAAGGCACACAACAATATGTATCAGACTGAATTGAAATGTGGCACATTTGTAAGTCTCATCAAATAATAATGGATGATATGTTTCAGGAGACATTGTCATCAGATAAGATTATTTATTAGTTATACAATTTTGACAATTTTAAAAATAATCAACTTTTTCTTTTTGATAGTCACATTAACTAAAGGGGCAGTTAGATGACTGCTTATTTCTAGGACTCAGACACATTTTCTTTGAAAAATGGAGAACCTTTGTTATGGCTGTGTAAACAATCCTTAGTTTAGGATTATGATGTATTGATTCATGAGGGAGAGGTCTCAGCACAAGAGAAAAGCAGTGGGTTTTGATTAGTCTACCATATAACCCAATTCAGAAACAGATTGCACCTGAACTTGAAGGTTCTTTGTTACTGTTAACTGCTGAGATGTCAACTTTGACTTGTGGTGACTGTAAGAATGAGGAAACTCTAAGTCACCTTATCATCAATAGCCCTGCTCAGGTCTTGCAAATTTAGGGGCAAGGCCTCCTTGATTGAGCCTATTCATCTGTAATCCAGTCTTCCTCTTTTCCTTCTGCCTTCTACCTTACCGATGTTGTCTTATCTAATTGAATTGAATTTTATTTACGGCACCTGGCCAACTCATTCTTATAATCTTCTCATAATATATCCAAAGAATGAATCTCATCTTAGTCATCTTGGCTTCTAGGGAGATTCCAGGCTGAATGGGAGCATTTTCTACCTGTGGAACACCTCACCTAGGGGTTTTTTTCCAGCCCCCAGTTGCTATGATTGCAAACCAATTTATACCTGCCATTTCTAACAGCAAAAATGAGATCTCTGTAATCAGAAGCAATATCTCTGGCTCTCTCAGCCACCAGTTATGGCTGAATCCACATAGGTGAAATAATGCATCCCTACCTCAATCCCAGTATGGTTGAAACATAGAATGATCCTCTCCTTCCAACAAAGAGAACACTTATTTTCAATGTCTGATGGCCTTTGGGTAATTTTAAAATTCCGTTTGATGTTTTTGTTTGGGGAAAAAACTGGGCTTTTAAAACATGTGGGATTATGTTAGAATCAAGGATGGGGGGACAGATTGGAGGAGGATACAAGCAGGTCACCTAGGCAGGGTGTACCTAGGCAGGGTGTCATGGTAAAGGAGGACAAGGCATAGCAAAATGTAAGACCATCAAGAAGAATATTAGACATGATCAAATAAAAACTCAAAACACTCCTATAAATAGGAATATATGCTCTTTAGTCATGCTTGAAATGAAGGACCCATTGGAATTCCTCCTGGACAGAAGGCTGAAATGTAGCACATGTCCTGGAAAAGAAGGACATCTGGTCACCTTGTACCTAGGTCAGGTGGATGCCTAGATCACTTGATCATTCCCATCACAGAAGGGTAGCTCCCTTGTTTGTATTGGGAGCTGGAAAAGGTAGTGTTGCCTTGGAGGAAGGGGATTTGGTGTTTGTATGTAACATACACATGTCAGCATTTCACCCCCCCCCCTTCTCTACAGGCTTCACTTTGTAGAAGTGGGCAATCAGAACAAAAGGGAAATTAATATGCACGTGTTGCAGACATTTTAAAAATCTACAGTTGCTTGGTCATGTGACCAGATATAAACCAATACAGCAAACAGTGCATCAAGTAGAAACACCTCCTTGCACTGCTATGGCTACCTAATGAGGGTCCTGTATGGCTTTCCAGTCTGATTCCAGTCAAACTGGGACAGGAATATTATGCTGTGGAGCTAGGATATAGCCCTCATATAGATTCAGCTTATGTGTACACATCTGTTTGCTAAAGTGCAGCTGCTGCCCAGAAAGTACTTGTCTGTGTGGATCATCTGTTCCAACTGAAAGAGAAGAAATTGCTGCTGAAGATAGGCAAAATATATTTTCTTCACAGCCTTAGATAGTCCAGTCCGTAGGCATCTGAAATAAAGGTTGAGAACTTTGAAGCCACAAGACTATTTCTAGTACATACCTTCTTTGGATCTGTGTGCATACACAACCCGGAAAGACAGTTCAATGGGATTCAACAGCTGATCTTTCAAAATAAATCTACAAGAGAATGAAAATGATAGAGAAATATTCTTCCATTATTTCAAGCCAGAAACATCCATCTGAGCCGTGGGGGAGAACCTGTAATAGCAGCCACGTTCCTTCATGCTGTTTCTGCTATTTAAGCCAGTCTTTTGGGGGATAAGCAACACAAATAGTAGACAAAATTAAAATTTGGACAGCCTTCCACGTTCAGGCAAGAATCCTCACTTGTATTTTCCTAAATTATAATATTAGGCGAATATTAACACTGAGGAAAAAGGATTTGCACACTTCTCTCTATAGACTCATAGTCATGGAAGAAGCAACTGCCATCCCAAAATTGTGCTAGTCAGGTATGTAGGGGCATCACTAAAGAGGTGCTGAAGAGTTCAGGCCACACTAGATGATGCCCTAAGGGGAGTGTAACACCACTGCTCCTCAAACATCTTCCTTTTGGCAGAAACAGGCTCTGGTGTTCACCTGTGTCCCTTTAAAAGGATGGAGATGATGTGAGTGGTGTGAGAATCAGTGAGAGGAGAACAGATAAAATAAAATTTTAAAATTTTAATTTTTAATTTTTAAAATAATTTTATTCTTATTAAATTTTCTTTAAAAGCATCACATCTTACCACATTTTCACTTTAACCACATGAAACTATGTGCATGTACATACATTTAGGCTGCACATATAATACTCTAATGTAAAGGCATAATTTTAATTTTGCTCATTGTTTATGTCACAACTGTTGCATTCAGTGATATGCAGGAATTATGATTTATGAGTAACATTAATACAAAAAAATATCACTAAGGATTCTGTATGGTGTGATATAGGAGGAGGTCAATGGTGTGTGTGTGTGTGAGAGAGAGAGAGAGAGAGAGAGAGAGAGACCATGAGTTACTGCACCAGGCGACCTCCAATCCTAATGATGCCACTGCAGGTATGCACTTCTTTTGACGATAATGATGCCTTCCCCCAAGCACCTTGGCACAAATAAGAAGAGTTTTTAATGTGACAGTGATGCTGAGTTTCTTAAAATGTACCTCAAAACAAAGAATTCAGTAAGAAAGAAATGTTGGTTCTTTATCATGTGAATGTTCTGTTTTGACTCAAAGAGAATAAATCATCTGCTACAAAGAGGAAAATAAGAAACCAAATTGTTGCAGTCAAAGGTGGTGAAACATGTCCTTTCATCATTTCCTTTCCCAGTATCCCAACTTATAGATTTTTACAGTTGGAAGCTGGACCATCTCCTCCAAATTGGACTCACCTACTGTGCCTCCTTTTCTAATTTTGGGGAATTATTTGCCTGCAGGCTTGTTTGTTTCTATTTAATCTGGGCCCTTTCTTTTGCTAGTCTTCTTATATATTTCTCTCTTCTCGTCTGGTCTGGATTTTATTTGCTTTGCTTATTGCAGATTCATTCATTTTACTGTTCTCTCCTGCTGTCTTGAAAATTGTCACACTGTTATAATTGTGCTAGATTTCATGTGCATTCTCTGTATGCGTGTGTGTGTGCGCATGCTGGCAGTGGCCATGGTACCTAGATTATTACAGAGTTGAGAGGTAATATTCCTTTACCTTCTGTTCCAACATCACATAATTATTCTCAAAAGTATTTTCATCAGATATGCATAAAAGCCTTCTGTCTTGGATTCTAAATTATTTGATAGCTGAAAGTTCTTGTTTAATTCCTTTTGATGGCTACTAGCTATATGACACATCAGCTGCTTGGTTGCAAGAAGATGGAGGAGAGGATACAGGCAAGTACCAGCTCATCAGTTTGAGGTGGAAACTAGGAAAGGTTATACAACATATCATTAAAAAGTCATTCCGTGAGCATTTAGAAAATCGGGAGCTAAATCTTCTCTCTTTCTCTGTTTTGATAAGAATAGCAAACTTAGACAATGCTGTGGATCTGAAAAGAACCCCATGATAGTCTTGTGGACAAGGTGCTAACATGTGGACCAGACAATACTAATATTAGGTGGATGCTACTGTTTGAGTGCTCATAAAAGGTTCCTTGTTATCCTGGAGAAGAGTGATGAGTGTGTGTCTCAGGTTTTTGGCTTGGCTCTGGCGTTGTTCAGTATCATTATAAACATCTTGGATGAAAGACAGAAGGAATACATCAAATCTGTAGATAACACCAGTCTGGGAGAAGTAGCTAATGCCACAACATCAGGATTCAAGATGACGTCAACAGGTTTGGGAACAGGGCCAAAACAAACATTGTCATGAACAACAACTGAGAGAATTGGGTACATTCAGCATAAGCATGAGTGAGAGGTGATATAATATCCATCTTTACTGTCACATGGAAGATGGCGCAAACCTTTTTTCTGCTGCAGAGGATCCAAGGAATGCAAATGACAGGAAAGGAGATGCCAAGTAAAAATTAGGAAAAACATCCTGCTACGAAAACTTGAGAATACTTCAGAAAGTTGTAGGTTTTTCTATATTGATTAGATGGACATCTGTTGGAAAGACCTGAGTTGTGGATTCTCTGCCTTGTTTGGGTGCTGTACTAGATGGCCTTGGGATACCTTGCAAATGTACAATTCAATATAAACATGTTTCTACTTTTGAATATACAAGCAAAAATAAAGTCTGCATTTTTGGTCATGCTGGTTGTAAAGAGCCAGTGCTGGTTTCCTGGGTTTTTCCTTGGCATTGTGTAAACGATGCCACTCTGAAGAGTGGCACTTTCAGTGAGATTACCGATCACTTTTGCTCAACTGGTAAATTTGGAAATCAAGGGTATCACGAAACATCATTTCCCTCACAGAAAATGGGGATCACTCTTGAAGCTCCCAGAAAACTTTCTAAGGCACAAATCGTTATAAAAAAATAGTGGTGTCTCACAATGTTGTGATATTTGTCCTGCTCTGTGTCTATGCTGATTGTGCTTTACAAATGGCCCTTACATATGCCTTGCTTTGCCCTTAATCTTGAAACAACAGCATAGAATTTAGGAAGAAAGAAGGGAGCTTACTCTCTGCCTATAGTATCATGAGATACAGGCTGCTGAAATTCAAACCCTGTGTTAGGCTAACATAATCTCTTTGATGTCTCAGTGTGCTTTTCACTTCATCTTCATTCCATCTCTTTATAATTATCCGTCTTGGCTGGGGTGCCTTTGGACCCAGTCACATATCCCTAACAAAGGCTCCCCTGTTTCATGATTAGAATGGAGTCCAAAAGAATGAATGGAAGGTCAAAGAGGAGGAGGAAAGAGACCAGTAGTAGGATGTTGCACAGTGCTTCTCTGATGGCTTCTTTTTCTCGTAAAGTAAAATACATTCCGAAGTAGAAAGTCAAGAGAGAAAAGAAAATGAACAAAACTCTCTCAAGTAACACCATGTACACACTCTGGTTTCACAAAGTCATATGTGGCCTAAAATAACACTGAAATTTAGACAGAATCCGTGGGAAATTCTGTGAGCCAACCCCATTGGAATGAAAGATTGCTGTCCAAGAACATGGGAAACCTGGCATCAGTGTCCTATAAGCTAATAATAAAATCATCTGGGAGTGTAGTCAAAACAGTGCCACCAACTCAGAAAGGGAAATTCTAAGCATATTTTCAGTTAGACAAATTTTGCCGAGGCACAACAGGGGCGCATCCCTAAGTGGAGAAAGGGAAACCCCTAAACAGCTCAGTGAGGACTGAGTATGGGCACACAGTGCTAATCTACTGTAGCTGTAAAGAACAGAAAGGGAGGATGGGGAATGGAATGGAATATGGCTGGCAGACTTTGAACGAATATTCTACACTGCAACATTTTGTTACAACACTCACCTCCAAGACCACTTGACATACAGTCGCCCCAAGACCACTGTATATACAGTCCCTCGCCCTTCGTGGGCAGCAAACAGAGAGGGACAAAATGGGTGCCACGCCACCATTCAAGCCAATGGGGCTTGAATAGTGACAATTTCCATTTTGGAGAGAGGGGGGTGTGAAACAGATCCCTGTAAAAACGGAAGGGCAACTGTACTATGTTCTTAAATCCTTTATATTTCAGTGGTGGATGTGAACAAGATGCTTGGCCAAATACAAGCCAGCTTCCTCTATATTCTTTTTGTTGTTTGTTCTTGTTTGTTTGTTCTGGCCACTTTAGATTTTTTGCATCTAGCGAGGAGGAGTGTCTATCAATAGCCTATGGTCCAGATGCTCTTTGAAAGAAGAGATTA
>NC_056525.1:133408770-133416941 GCF_019175285.1 Sceloporus undulatus | reverse complement strand
ACAAAGAAACACTTGATTCTGCTGGTAGGGAAACTTGCCAGTTGTAGCCAGACTGGCCAAGGAGAGTAAACCTGTTGAAACTGTTACACTGTGTGCAAGCTTAGCAGTTTTACTACTGATGGTAAATAAGTAAATAAGTAAATGTAAAAGAAAATAAGGGGTATCACCCAATATTCTGGCCAATGGTGGGTTTCTTTCTTCTCAGATTATTTTTAATTCTATGGAGATGCCACTCTAATGTCAAGTCTGGAAAAAGCTGCTGGCATGCAGAGAAACATGCTGAGGTTCAGGAACTGTGGATGTTACTGAATTCTATTATGTTCATTCTAGTATGGAGTCTGTATAAGACACAGAAGAGGGCTGGATAAAACATGGCCTGCAGGCTGCCCCACTAATCCACTTTTGTCCCTGTCATCCCCACCAGTGAATTTGCCATAGCTGCTGTAGAAAAGACACTGCTTTCACTTTTAAAAGGTGTACATTATTTTCAAGTGGAACGGCACTCTTGGAAGGGAAAATAGCATTATTTTTTTCACTGTTGCAGCAGCAAATTCCACACTGGGGTATACTTCCCCACAGACATATATCCTAGCTGAAGTACAATGGTGGTTAGTCTTACTGTCAGGGAGGCAGTGAACCCATTCTGCCCACCGCCACCCCCCTATTAAAGGAGCAATCCAATGTGCCGATCCTATCCTGCCCCCCAAGTTTTTCCACCTTTGATATCTGCTTTAAAGTTCAGAGTAAAATCCAGACCAAATTCACTGCCTAATTGATTTTGGATCCACCAGCCCTTGGAAAGTATTCAGCAGCTACTACAGCTAATACACACTACATCAACCTGAGTGTTGTGTATTTCAGTGACAGTATATCACCAGTCTTGAACAAACTGCATTTGCTTTCAGTGTGCTTGAGCTCAGTCATGGTGCCAGTGTTGACTTACAAAGCCCTAAATGGCTTGCGGGTTAGGATTTCTGAAGGACTGCCTTGCCCTATTTGAGCCTACCTGGAATCTGAGATCATCAACTGAAGCCTTATTGTAGTGTCCCACCACTTCAAGAGTCTGGGTTTGTGACCAAACGAAGCAAGGCTTTCTCTCTTGTGGTACCTCAACTGTCAAACTCCATCTCAAGAGAAAGTAGGCCGGCCTTGGCTTTCTGAAAGTGATTTTAAAATTAATTGTTCATTTACTTGTAGGTTTTTTTAAACTGATATTTTGTTTTAAAGAATGTTATTATTTGTTTTATTGTACCTCACATTGGTAGATTATTTGTTGTTGTTGTTGTTGTTATTTATATCCTGCTTTCCCCAAAAAATTGACACAAAGAAGCTTACAATTTAAAAGCACAGTACAATTAAAAACATATAAAAATGACCATTAATCTATTACAATATTAAAACAGATCACTTGTTAAAAAATAGAATACAATTAAAAATATATAAGCACTTTAAAACAGTACAACACCCCCAATACATTCTTTAAAAACTTGCTATTTTAAAAGCTTGTCTGAACAAAAAAGTCTTAGTCTGGCAATAGAAGGACAGCAAAGAGGAGGCTGTTCTAGTCTCTTTGAGAGGCAACCACCAAAGCCCCCTCTTGTGTCCTTACCAACCATGCTTGTAATGGTGGTGAGACTGAAACAAGGACTGCTGTTGATGATCTCAGAGCCCAGTCCAGCTCATACAGGGAGATATGTTCTCCCAGATAGCCTGGACCTCAGCTATATAGGGCTTCTATAGGTCATAACCTACTTGGTAGATCAGAGGTGTGCTAGAACTCATCATATTACAAACAGAGAAGGCAGAAAAATTATAAGTAAATATTTTAAATAAATGAACATGTGCTGTGATATTTAGTGCATCAACAGCCATTATTATTATTATTATTATTATTATTATATTTATATGTATCCCACTCTTTTCGCAGAACTGGGACTCAGAGCGGCTTCACAATATTAAAAGAACAATACAATAAAAATGTAGAAAAGAGGTGCATTAAAAAGGAATTAAATTATTATAGTGTTAAAATAGATAGCTATTAAAAGAATAAAATGCATTTTTAAAAGATAAAGCTGTGTAGCACATTTTAAAATGGAGCAGCATCCGGCCTTTCCCCCGGCAATGGTGGCGGAGAGGAGGAGGCCTTTCCCCTGGATGTAGCGGCGGAGAGGAAGGGAAGGGCTGCCGGGGGAAGGGCCGGGTGCTGCTCCTGGAGGCCTCCAGGAGCAGCATCCGGCCTTTCCCCCAGCAATGGCGGCGGAGAGGAGGAGGAGGAGGAGCGCCTGGGGCCTCTTCGGCCTCCTCTCCGCCGTTGGTGCCAGCACCTCGATGCAGGGGCTGAGTGGCGGACTGGAGGCCAAGAGGCCTCCAGCCCACCACCCGACCCTTGCACAGAGACAGCTCTATGCAGATGTAATGCTGGCAACAAACAATAATTTCTTTGCTGCCCACATTGCCACAGTGTAAGCCTTGAATTAGGCTATAGCCTGTGTTCAGTCAGATTCACTTCCAGTCTTCCGCCAACATCGCTCTAGTCTCCATCTCACTCACTTCATCACCATCAACTCCCTGGAGAACCAGAGGCTGGTTTGGCTATATCCCATAAGAAAGGACTGTCAGGAAAGATTGTGTCCACTGCCCTAGTCATTTCCTCATTTCAAAGGTTGGCCAGAGCTTCAACAGAATCACCTGCTAAGGTGGTAGTAAACTCCCCCAAAGCTCTCAGGAATCCATCCAGATCCATCAGCCTCCTGGGGTGAACCATCCTAATCACTCCCTCACCCCTGCAGAGGTTCCAAGTCCCAGTGAGTCTAAACCTGACCAGATAATGATCTGTCCATGACAACGGAACTGTGGAAAGCTCCTCCACACCAAGATCATCATCACCCAACCCAGCACAGAAAACAAGATCCAGAGTGTTCCCAGCAGCGTGAGTAGGGACAGATACCACTTGGGACAGATGCATGGATGTCAAGGAGGCCATTAAGTCCTGCACCACTCCTGAAAGATGAGTCTCAGCATGGATGTTGAAGTCCCCCAACACTAATAGCTGTGGAGACTCCAACACTAACCCCGAGACCACCTTGGCTAGCTCAGGAAGGGAAACTCTTGAGCAGCAGGGTGAGCAATACACCAACAGAATCCCTATTCTGTCCCAGCCATAATTGTCCACTTTTACCAGGGACAAAATGTGGAACAAATTCAAGACCAAACTGTAGGACAACTGCAGGACAAAACTCAGCCCAAAATGTAGGACATTGAAGAAAAATGGTGGACCTTAAATGTCCTACATTTTGAGCTGAGTTTTGTCCTGCAGTTGCCCTACAGTTTGGTCTTGAATTTGTCCTACATTTTGTCCCTGGTAAAAGTGGACAATTATGGCAGCCCTAATATTCATGATAGACCATTTCAACTCCACCTTCCCCACCCACCCACCCCCAGGTCTTGCCTGCTGCTGCATAGAGAAACCTGGTGGGCAAAGCTGAGAGAGTTTAATCTTCCAAGCCTCATCCAACCAGGTCTCTGTTATACATACCAGGGCAGCTTGTTCTTCCAGAACCAAGTCCTGAACGGCAGCTGCTTTTACCATCCACTTACCACAAGGGAAGTGTCGTTCTATTGTCTCAGGCTAGGAATGTAAACCCCACTGATGGCATTACCATTGGCAGACTAAATGTGCCAGACAGCTAATGGGCAGCAGCAGTGGTGGGTAGGGGACACTGGCAGAGGGTCTCTCAGAGACAAAAGGTGAACCCTGATGGTGCAGTGGATAAATGTCTGTACTGCAGCCAATCACTCACAAACCACAAGGTTGTGAGTTCAATACCAGTGAGGGACTCTGGGTTGACTAAGCCTGGCATCCTTCCATAGGTTGCTAAAATGAGTACCCAGCTTGTTGGAGGCAATTAGCTTACACTTTGTAAACTGCTTAGCACATTGGTAAGCGATATAGAAATGTACTTACAATTGCTATTGCTAGACAAGAGAAGTGATAAGATAGCTAATACTTCGTAACACTGCACAAAAGGAGGCACAGTAAAGCCCCTTTGAATGTCTTTAAGTATGAAAACCCTATGATGAAACAATCTGAAATGAAACAAGAGATAGTGCCTGAACATGAAACTCCAAGGTCAGATGACACTCGGTGAGCTACTTGGGTACAGCAGAAGACAATTACAGTGGTACCCCGGGATACGAATTACCCAGCTTACGAATTTTTCGGGATACGAAAAAATCCCATAGGGATTTATTGTTTCGGCTTACGAAGGTTTTTTCGGGTTACGAAAAAACCTCGGCGCTATTTCGCCACCGGAGGGCAGCAGAGAGCTATTTTTTTCCATTAGCGCCTATGGCAATTCAGGTTACGAAGGTTTTTCGGGTTACGAAATTAGCCGCGGAACGAATTAATTTCGTAACCCGAGGTACCACTGTACGAGTAGTGCTGTGGCTAATGAGGCAACTGGACTCAAGCTGAAAGGTTGTTCAACTGTTGATGTGCTCAGAGAAAGGAAAGCCCAAAGCTGCCCAACACATATTATAGGAACATGAAATGTGAGAGGAATTTACCATGTTTAGTCATAGTAAACTAGAAATGAAACATATAAACTTTGCAATGCTTGGGAAGAGCTAGCTAAAATGGATAGGAATTGGACATTTTGAGTCAGATCATTACATCATATTTTACTCAGGAAAAAAAAATCTAAGAAGAAATTGGGAGGCATTAATAGTGATGAGAGATGAAGTAAAATCAGTCAAAGGATATAATGCATTGATATAATTAAATCATATCAGTAGGACTTTAGGAAAAACTCACCAAAGTAACCATAATGCAAGTGTATGCTCGCACTACAGAGGCAGAAGAAGAAATTAAAATATTTTATGTTGGAGTACAGGAGGAAATTGATCACACACAAAACAGGACTTCTTGTTAATTATATGCAATTGGAATACAAAAGTAGGAAACAGAGCAGAATGAAAGTCTATAGGAACATTTGGCCTGCAAGAATGAGTGAATGAATTTTACAAGCCCAACAATTTGTTCATTGCAAACACATTCTTCCAGCAGTCAAAGAGACGACTGTATACATGGACATCACCTGATGGTCAATACAGAAATCAAACAGACTTCATAACTGGAAGCAGAAAGTGGAGAAACTTCATTATCTCTTCAAAAACAAGACAAGGAGCAGATTGTGTCACAGACCATGAACTACTAATATCAAAAATTAGAGTAAAGCTAAAGATGAACACTAAACTAACAATCATGCTGGAATACAACCTGATAAACAAGCACATGCCAAAATAAACCTTTCATTTGTGAGCCAACTTGAGTCCCTTTCTGGGAGAAAGGCACCATAGAAATAAAATAAAATAAATAAATAAAATACAACCTGCAGCATATTCCCATAGAATTTAAAGCTCATGTAAAAATAGATTTGCACTATTAGGCCCAATTGACTGGGAGCCAGAAGAACTCTGGACTGAAGCCTGAGCCATTGTCAGGGAGGAATGCAAAAAAGACACTATCTCCAGCCAAAAAAGAAAGAAATTCCTCAAAGGATGACAGATGAAGCTCTTCAAACAGCTGAGGATAGAAAAGTAGCAAAAATAAAATGTGGATCCCACTTCCAGTACTGGATTATGGTGATGTTGCAGGTAGTACTCTCTATCTAAGGAATTTGGATTCCATTTGTTTCATTAGAGCTCAACCTGGCCTTAATGTTTGGGAAGGGACTGAGAAGCCCTGGGCCCTTCAAGGGTTAAGTTTGGGGCCTGACCTTTTCACAAATGTTCATTTTAGGTTGTGGTGGCATATATAGTTCATGGCTGGATGAGGTGACATCTCAGTCGAATAAAATTATGCTTACAGAGCTGGGTGTCCTTATGATTTATTGGATACAATGGTACAGTAGTTGGAATCTAGGGACTAGGGCTGCATGTGCAGGCTGAGGGCTGTTGGAGAGTGATTCAGGAAACAAAGGATATTGGGGCAGCTTCTAACTTACATTCTTCAGTGTCCATGCTTAGTCCAGGAACCTGTAGTGGGACATTTTGAGAGTGAAATAGTTAATCTTAGAGGTGTGCTACAGATGATAACATTCATTAAACTGTGGCTTTGTTTAATCCAGTAGAAATACAATTGTCTCATATCTTCATTCCTGCAAGGAACAATTTTCTTAATTCATTTACCAGGAGAAAGTGGAGTTTATCTAGCCATCTTGTAAGTTTAAGTTACTTAATTAGCTAAGCCTGCTGCCTCATAGTTCTATGTGGAGTGGAAATCTGATGCACATAAAGTCCTCCATACAATGAGGGATCCTGCATAATCAGGTTTCCCAGTCACATGAAGGGTCCTGTGCCTATATACCAACCTGCCTGCCTGTCTTTGTGCAAAGACACAAGCATGTGCAATGCCTTTTCACTCTGCAGAAGGAACTGATGTGAAAAGGAAATGTCAGAAACTATAATTCTGTTCCTTCACCTCCATACACTCAGTGTTGTGCAGTTCAGAAACACTGAATGTGTATTAAAATAAACATTTAAATACATTTTCTCTCAATGTATTTGAGGAAAATACACATTTTCCCCAAAAATTTGGGATTTGAAAAATGCAAACTCTGAGCTTTGAAAAGTCACACTTTGCATGGCAACTCCCAGAATCTCCAGCCTGATTCTGGCCTTTGTACAAAAAGGTTAGGCACTAGCTAAGGTGCTAAGACTATGTGCACACATAGGTGGATAACAGTGTTCCGGTGAGATCATCCAGAGACATAGGGCGGGGTGTTATCAGTATGCTGATGACATCCAATATATTTCTCTATGTCTCAGACTGATGCAGTGACTAAGGATGGCATCTCTCCTCTGAATGCCTGTCTTAATGTGGTAATGGATTGAATAGGGGAAAACAAACTCAAGTTGAATCCAGGTAAGATGGAGGTACTTGCAATAGGGACCCCCAATCCAGGAATGGAGTTATGCCAGCCAGTTCTGGATGGGGTCACACTTCCCCTGAAGGACTCTGTTCGCAGTCTGGGGGATGCTTCTAGACCCGTCTCTCCATCTGATGGCTTGGGTGGATGCGACAGTCAGGAGCACTTGCTATCAGCTTCAGCTGATACGCCAGCTGTGTCCCTTCTTGGAGCGGGAAGACCTTGAAACATTGGTACATGCGCTGGTAACCTCTCAGTTCAACTTCTGTAATGCGCTCTACATGGGGCTACCTTTGTGTCAAGTTCAGAAACTTCAGTTGGTACAGAATATGGCAGCCAGGCTGGTTACTGGCACACCTAGATCTGCCCACATCACACCAGTTTTAAAATCCCTTCACTGGCTGCCTATTAGTTTCTGGGCAAGATACATAGTGTTGGTTTTAACCTTTAACATGGCTTGGGTCCTGACCTCTTGCAGGAGTGCCTTCTCCCATATCATTCCCCCCGCACTCTTCGCTCCTCTGGGAAGAATCTGCTTCAACCAAAAAGGACTCGACTTTCTGCAGTGACCCAGCGATCTATCTCTTCAGCCGCTCCTAGACTCCGGAACAACCTGCCAGACAAGATCCGTCAGATTACCAGCTTGGAAACCTTTAAGAAGGCTATTAAGACAGATCTCTTCTGGTAGGCCTTACCAGACTAGAACATCCTTGTTCACCTGCCTCTCCCCCTCTCTTTTTTTCTCTCTCCCATTATCCTCCATCTTTATCTTTTACTCTACCTGGACTCCACTTGAACATTTTTACTTCATTTTAATTTTTATTGTACACTAATGTTTTTTTAAACTTTTCTTCTTGGTTTAATCTCTTTTTAGTGTTTAATTATGTTTTTATGACAAGGGGGAGAGATGGGGATCTTGGAAATTTTAATGCATTTCTCTTTTAACTGTATCTTGTTTTACTGCTGTAATCCGTTTGGATTCCCGAGATTAAGCGGAATACAGATAAATACTACTATTACTATTATTATTTCCACATTAATCTGAGAAACCTCCACTGAATCATAACACTGGAAGGGCCCCAAGGGATCATCCAGCCCAACTCCCTGCTAGTGCAGGACCACAGCTAACATAAAAACATTCCATCTAAACATTAGGAGAAACTTCCTGATAGTAAGTGAATTTTGATAGTGGAAGACACTTCTTTGGAGTGTGGTGGAGTCTCCTTTGGAGGTCTTTAAACA
>NC_056525.1:133402489-133408745 GCF_019175285.1 Sceloporus undulatus | reverse complement strand
CATCTCCCTGCCCGTCGCCAGGTTGTCCCTTGGGGGCTGAAGCCCCAAGGACACCCACCCCTTTTCCAGGCTGCGGACAAAGCGGCCTTTGTGCCGCTTCCCCCCGCGGCCTGCAAAGCACGGTGGGTGCCATCGGAGGCTGCTGGGTCTGGCGCAGCTGAGCCCCGATACAGCGGGGAAAGGGGCAGATGCCACGCGCCCCAAACAGGCGGTCTGGTTAACCCGGCCTAAAATGAGGGCAAGGGGTTGTTTTTAAGGACTAATAGCAGGGTAAAGAACTGAATAAAAAGGACTGTATGTATTCCTGTTAGTGTTGTAATAACAACGTTTTGTCATTCACAGGTGCGAGAGTGCGATGTTCATCACATCATTGTAAGTATTTTGGCTGCCATCAGATGTTTATCAATGCCCAAATGGTAACAGATACATGGAAGATCCTGGAAGTGAACCAGGAGGAAATGCGGAGGCATTGTAAGGATAACTTACAATCATAGCTCCTTTTCCCCTTGATTTTCCCTCCTTGTACCGATTTGTCTTGCTCTTACATCTCCCCACAGCCTTATCCTTCGATTCCCCTCTTTTTCTCGTTCTTGCCTAACCCATCCCCCATGCCTCTTTCCTCTTACTCTTCAGCTCACACCACTTTGCTCCATTGACTAGTTGCATCCCTCCTCTGTTTCTTCTTTCATTTCCTGACTGCTTGCACCTCTCATCCCCTTTCTCAGTCTCACCTTCTGTCTTCACCCCACCTGTCTGGCACGTTAGCCTCATATTGTACCTACTTCTCTTAGCTACGCCTTGCGCCGCTACTGTACCCTCTTGCCTTCCCTTGCCTCCTTTTACCTCTTGGCATCGGGTTGACTCATGCCTTTCTCTTCACCTTGAATACACTTTTTTGCATGTTTTATCATCCTCAATCTTGAGTCACATTATTATTTGTATTATTATTATTAATTATTAATTATTATTATTATTAGTAGTTAGGATTTCTAGTCCACCCAATCCAAAGAATCCGGCGGTTACAACAAGTAAAATCCATTTTAAATACAATAAATACAAATTAATCCGTACCCAAAAACCCCCATCGCCTATGGTAAAACGACAAATTAAATAAACGGGTTAAACATAAAATCAAGACATAATTGCCTTAAAAAGAGGAAAAAGTTAGTGGGGCGGAGAGACATAAATCACAGTTGAATTTATACTAGCTAGAGGGGAGAGGAAGCTAGGTTGTTGTAACTAGGTTGGAAGGCTGCAAGAAAGCCCTATGTCCTTTGCTTTCTTCCATTGGAATTGCAGCTGGAAACCTCCACTGTCTCTTCCTAGCCCAGATAGCTTCATGTCACGTGCTTGGACAAAGCTGCAAATGCTCCTTTAAAGATAGTGCAGGTAAGGAAGTGAATGAAGTTCAGTGGGGCCGCTTGACCCCTTTCTCCTCTGCGCCGGTGGTGCAGCCAGCTGAAGGCTGCGCCCAGCTATGCAAACCCAGAAGGAGCTCCAAAATGGAGCTCCTTCCGGGGTCGCGGAAAAGGCGCCCTAGGCACCCTGGTGCAGCCCCAATATGTCACAACCGTGCCGCCTCGTTTGGAGGCGGCGCGGTTGTGACGTAGTGATGGCGGTGGCCGTGTGGAACAGCTGCTGCCATTTTCTACGCGCAGAGCGCATACTAGAGTTAGGGGAGTGCAGAAGCACCGCCCCTTCCTAACCCTAGTACGTGCTCGTCGCGTACTTTCTGGCAGTCTGTAACCCGCCATAGACTTGCTAAGAGGTAGTGACAGCTCAGTCACATGGTAAATTTAGTGACAAAGTAGGTTGAGTACTTTAAACTAGCTTTTTTTCCACTATTAAAATTATTTGATGTTGTTAACTGCCATTGACTTTGACTTATGATGACTCCATGACTGAGAGACTTTTAAGTCACCCTATCAACTGCCCTGTTCAGAGCTTGCAGACTCAGGGCCATAGCTTTCTTGATTGAGTTTATCCTTTTGAAATGCAGTTTTCCTCTTTTCTTACTGCCTTCTACCTTACCAAGCATTATTGTCATTTCTAGTGAGTCGGCACAGAAAAATGTAAGATACTGCATGTAGAGCAGAAAAACAAAATACATAGATATAGGATCAGGGACACCTGGCTTAGGGAAAGTACATGTGAAAGGGATCTAGGAATCCAAGTAGACCACAAATTGAACATGAGTCAACAGTGCAATGCGGCAGCTAAAAAGGCCAATGCTATTTTAAGCTGTCTCAATAGAAGTATAGAGTCTAGATCAAGGGAAGTAATAGTGCCACTCTATTCTGCTCTGGTCAGGCTCCACCTGGAATACTGTGTCTCGTTCTTGGCACCACAATTCAAAAAGGATGTTGAGAAACTGGAGTATGTCCAAAGGAGGGCAACTAAAATGGTGAAGGGTCTGGAAACCATGCCCTATGAGGAATAACTTAGGGAGCTGGGGATGTGTAGCCTGGAGAAGAGAAGGTTAAGATGATAGCCCTGTTTAAATATTTGAAGGGATGTCATATTATGGAGGGAGAAAACTTGTTTTCTGCTGCTCCAGAGACTAGGACTTGGAGCAATGGATGCAAGCTACAAGAAAAGAGATTCCACTTCAATTTTAGGAGGAACTTCCTGACAGTAAGGGCTGTTCAACAGTGGAACACACTCCCTCGGAGTGTAGTGGAGTCTCCTTCCTTAGAGATTTTTAAACAGAGGCTGGATGGCCATCTGCTGGGGATGCTTTGATTTAGATTTCCTGCATGGCAGAGGGGTTGGACTGGATGACCCTTGCGGTCTCTTCCAACTCTATGATTCTATGATCACCTCTAGCTGTTCCGGCTAACCTGGCTGCCATATTTTGAACTAGTTGAAATTTCTGGACTAGGCACAAGGGTAGCCCCATGTAGAGCGCATTACAGAAGTCAAGTCATGAGGTTACCAGGGCATATACCATAGCTTCTCGGTCCCCCAGTTCCAGGAAAGGATGCAACTGGTGTATCAGCTAAAGCTGAGAACAGGTACTCCTGACTGTCGTATTTATCTGATTTGACATCTGAAGTGATGACTCCAAGAGCGCCCCCAAGCTGTGCACACAGTCTTTTAAGGGGAGTGTTTAAGACCAGTTGACATATCCCTATACCTGGGTTAGGGCCCCCAACAGCAAATACCTGTCTTATCTGGATTCAGTTTCAGTCTGTTTTTCCTCATCCTGTCCATTACTGCCTTAAGACATTCATTGAGAGGAGAGATGTCATCCTTAGTCAAAGCTGTATTCCAAGACATGGAGAGATATAGCTGGGTGTCACCAGCATACTGATAACACCCTGCCCCATGTCTCCGGATGCTTTCTCAGCAGCTTCATTGGGGACAGAATGTCAAGCTCTCTTTTTGTCCCCAAGCATCACCCTTTGGAATCTACTAGAGAGAGAGGATTGGAACTACTGCAAGCAGTGCCTCCGACTCCCAACTCTCTGAGGCATTCCAAAAGGATGGCATGATCGATAGTATCAAAAGCCACCGAGAAGACCAAGAATACCAACAGGGTCACACTTCTGTCAATACTCAGACGAAGTTCATCAACTAAGGCAATTGCAGTCTCAACTCCATATCCTGTCCTAAAGCCATTTTGAAATGGATCCCGATAATCAGTTCCATCCAAAACTAATTGGAGTTGGAGGGTAACAATCACCTTACCCAAAAATAAAAGGTGGGAGACTGGTCTATAGTGGATGGTATACTAGCAGAATTTCCAGACATGTGTCTTGGTCAATATAATATTATTTTTATGGACCAAGGCCAGTCTGCCCCCCTCACCCACTTTCTCTTACCTGTTTACTAACAGAATACCTGGCTGGAAGAGCCTGAGCCCAAGTTGTAACACTATCATCTCCCAGCCAGGTTTCTGTAAAGCATGCCAGGTCAGCTTCCTCTTTGATAAGAAGATTGTGAATAATGTGAGTTTCATTTTTAACCCACTTGGCACTGCAGAGGAGCAGGGAAATGTTCTGTGCTTGGACTGGTTCACTCTCCATCCCATTTTGGGTAACAGGGTGAACTGAAGGTGAGGTAGCTTTCAAACATCGATCTCACCTTCTCTTGTACCAATGTTACAACCCTGTTGTCGCCATATCTTCCTTTGCCCTGCACAACCTGAATTGCCATTCTCTGATAAGAGAACACCCACCCTTGTAGTCCCCATCTCTTCTTACGCAATACAGCTGCCTCCACTGGCTTACTATTCTTGGGGGGTGGGGAGGGTGGCTTTTAAAACTGCCACTCTTCAACTCACTCCTGCATTACTGCCACGTCATTGCCTTTGGCCCTGATGTTACTAAGGCAGGTGGGCATCTTAGTCTGGTGCTCTCCAATTGGCATTGATGTTCCTGGAGGATGGCAAGGGTAGCTTTATTAAATTGCTACTCCTTAACACATACCCACACTGCTACCACACCTCTGCCCTTCCACTGCTGGCCCCAGAGTTTCTGACAAGGTAGGCAGCTTTTCACTCCCAGTGAACTCCAGTTGGCTTGGTATTCTTGGAGGGTACCCTGGCACTCAGTGGTACTGCTGCACTGCCACTCTGGTGGTAGTTGTAGAGAAGAGGGAGGCAGTTTCAATCCTTCTGTTCCCCTGCGCCCAGGTAGAGACTGCTCTGCCACTCCAGCAATTGTTGCAGAGAAGAGGAAGGTGGTTTTAATGCCTCTGTTCCCCTGTGCCAGGGTGGAGACTGTGCAGCCACTCCTGCGGTTGTTGCAGAGAAGAGGAAGGTGGTTTTAATGCCTCTGTTCCCCTGTGCCCAGGTGGAGACTGCGCAGCCACTCCAGCTGTTGTTGAGGGGGAAAAGGAGACAGTTTTAATGTCTCTGTTCCCCTGCGCCCATAGTTTGGGATTCTTGGTAAGGGGCTGTATACACATGGTGGACTACATCATTTCTCCTCAAATATTTCAAGTTTAAAATGGGCATGCACAAGCATACCATTGATCAGGAGAGGCTAATTAGCCTATTTCTACCATGCTTCTGCACTTTCTAAGACCTGTTACAGACTGCCAAAATAAAGCTGCTTCGGGTCTCTTTGGAGGTATGCTGTTTAAATGATACATGGGTCCTAAGAATCCAGAAGTTGCACCAAAGCTCACCTCCAATGCTTAGGAATGGAGTGTGGCTTTGGGGCAACCTCTGGACTCTTAGGATGCATGCATCATTTAAATAGCATGCCTCCAAAGAGACCCGAAGCAACTTTATTTTGGCAGTCTGTAACAGGCCCAACTCTATGCAGGCGTGACTGGGACAGTTGCTGTTCTAGTTGTGGTGACTCTCATGTGGCATATGCACTCTCCAGGGAGGTCTTCATGGTACAAATTTGATGTCTTATAGGTACTAGACAAAGACTTTTTAAAAATTGCCCAGGTCTTCCATCATGTTACTAATTTTCATATTTTATTGCACTTCTCTTTTACTGCTTTAATTGTATATACCACCCTAAAAGACTTTAATTGAAAAGGAACACACAAATAAAAATATACCAATGAATAAAATACAATAAAGTTAAGTTGTAAATTGAGGGTGGGTAAGCTCGCTATCCATCATGTTGGACAATGCATTTACCATTAAAACAATTCAATTGTTGAAGCATCTTAGCCCATATCTGAGCCAAATCTGAGGGCCCGAACAGACAGGTCAAAATAAAGCTGCTTTGAGTCACTTTGGAGGTATGTTGTTTCAATGATGCATGTGTCCTAAGAGGCTGGAAGCTGCACCAAAGCCATGCTCTAGTCCTAAGGAATGGACCAGAGCTTTGGTGCAGCTTCTGGCCTCTTAAGATGCGTGTGTCATTTAAACAGCATACCTCCAAAGTGACCCGAAGCAGCTTTATTTTGGCCTGTCTGTTCGGGCCCTCCTTCCACCTATCTCTATTACTCTTTCCCATTGCTCTGCTGAGTATTGCTCAGAAAACACTCCCTTCCTCCTGCCATATTTTCAAGATGAGAAATCTCAGTGACCCTTAGGAAATATGGCAGTGGGAGAAACATCTTTTCATAAAGCCATGAACATCTTATTATATAGTAATATGCACAATGCCAGGCCCCAGAAAGAAGAAAGATCTCTTTTCTTCCTACTCCCTACAGCCAGAGCTCAGCTGTTGCTTCAGCTGACTCAACTGGCAAGTGGAGCTCAAAGAGAAGCAGGTGCCAGAGGATGTGTGAATAAGTTCAGGATATTGCTGGGATTTCTAGCTTAGAATTCAGTCTCAATCAGAAA
>NC_056525.1:133374267-133402464 GCF_019175285.1 Sceloporus undulatus | reverse complement strand
GCGGACCCGCATGTTGCGGATTTGGTGTCACGAGTGTGCCATTGTGCATACGGGCATCGCAAGCACAATGCAAAAAGAACGCGCTTTTTGCGAGTTCTTTTTCCACCACTGGGAGCCTCACTGTTTGGCGGCTGAGGCTTCCAGCTGGCGGAAATGGAGGCGGCAGCAGACCACCCTTTTGGGTGGTCTGTATCCTTCCAAGTCACAATTTAGAGATAAATTGCTCTCATGGTGGGCATCATTAAATCTATCATTTCTCAATAGACACGTTCAAAATGTACTGGTGACACACACAAATACACTCCTAGCCAAACGATAGATAGTTGGGCCTTTTAAAAGTTTAAAATAAGCATGTAGAACATAATAATTTAACATGAGAATTCATCTTAACTATTCGGACTTAATTATGCAGGTTCTACTGAGATTAAACATATATTCCTATGAAAAAGGAACAAGAGGAAAAAATGGGGCAGTTAAGAATAAAATATATTGGGAGATTTTCAAAGTGAAGAAGAAAAAGAAGAAGGAAAAGAAAGGTCGGGGGTGCAAAAGCTCAGTTGGTGCTAGAAAACCTTTTACTCTGAATTGCTTGATATATTGTTTCAGGCCCCATTCAAACTTAACCTTTTCCCACTGGATAGAACTGGGCAAGATTCGGTTGTTTGTCCCCCCCCACCCCCGAATCCCTCCAGAAGCAAGTGCCCAGTACCCAATCAGGTAATTTAAACCCTGAATGCCATGCAGCTCTGGCAGAGAGTTCACATTTCCCAAAGCGGTTTTAAAGAAAGGCCCTTTGCTGTCAATCAAATTCTATTTCCACCTTCATGGACATGACGTTTCCTACAGCCATTGGGCAATCAGAAACTAGTGCTTCCCCCTTCATTTTTTTTTAAAAAACAGGCACCAGAATGTGCAGATGCTGTCAAAATTTGTGTGTGTGTGTGTGTGTTGTGGGGGATTGGGTCACTGCAGGTTATGGATCTTCCCTTGGCCAGTTTTCAACCCTAAAATGCAATCAATTTAAAAACCTCCTATATGTGTGTTAGGTGTTTGTGGGGATTGGGTCACTGCAGGTTGGGATCTTCCTTTGGCCCCATTTTCAAACCAACAATGCAATCTAATGCCACTCTGCATCCTGCATCCTCCCTCCTTGCCACCCCAAATGCCTAAGAATAATAATAATATAATAATAATAATAATAATAATAATATAATAATGTTAATTCCTCACCTGAATGCCATCTCGTGTATCCTTTGTTTTCCTTCATTGGCCAGCCCAATACACTATGTAGCAAAGCATTCGGATCAATTTGCCAATTGGAAAGAGAACGTGTGTAACATTCGCATTGAACATTCATGTACAAAAAAAGCCTTTTGCAAAAGCCTTTGTCAAAGTGCCTCTGCTGGAAGCGGAAAGGAAGGGAAGTGAAACACAACAAAGCCACATTATCATCAGGTCATTCTATCTACTCTCTATCTATCTAATACCGTAGCAAAAAACATGTGCATAGTTTGTCAAAAATAAGTTTAAAATAATAAAAAAGAACCTGCCCGGGGCGAAGCGAGGCTGGCTCCATTTGGTGTCCTCCCTCGACCTACCCTGAACCTCCTCTGCCCATTACCCCAATTGCCCTCCATGGCCCCCTTCTTTTCCTCCTGCCTTCATCCCCTCCTCCCCTCCTCCTTGATCCTCCTCTGTCCCCGATTCTCTTGGCACCCTTCTGGCTCCTCCTCTTCCTCCCTTCAATGAAGGGGAGGGAATGCTCTGCCCTCTGCCCTCCCTCGGACCTAAATCCCTCCCCCGAACTTGCCCCAATCATTGTGGGGCAAGTTCAATTCGCCAAACCCGTTGTTTTTTCCAAAAGATACAGCTTTATACCCAATTGCCAAATGACCGCGCGTAAGGGGCATTTGTCCTGAAATGTTGGTGGAAGCCTCGGATTCACTTGTGAGAGACAGGGCAAAATGAACTTCAGGCAAGATTTCGGTTCCGTTCGATCGTGGGTAAAGGGAGTCTAAATGGCCCATGTCAGATAAATTTAATATCCGTAACAGTGTAATTTTGGATACCACCTAAACCAATTCGGTCACAAGTGACTGGGGCACCTTCAAAGAAGGTTAATAACTATTTTGGTCACATCTGATGGTTTTCCTTCTCCTTCTGCCCACCACTTTTGTTGGTTTATATCTTCTCACCCTACAGGATTTAGTAAAGAGAGATAGACCTGATTTTAGATTAGGGCTCCAGGTGTACAATAATCTTACAATAATGACAATACAAAAACTTGAGGAAATACGACAGACAATTATGTCCACCTTCTACTACACGTGTTTTCTTTGTATCTCATAAGTTAGTTTGAGACTTTCATATGTCTTGTAGAGGATACTCTAGTAGTTAAAACGTAAGAGGTAAAACGGGCAGAATTAATTTCCTCCTGTTATCCATCTCTCCATTCTTTCTCCCCTCTTAACATATACCCTCCCATCCACACCCATGTATATTTTTTAGGACGGTGCATTCAGTGGAGGCAACAAAAATAAATCTATTTCTTCTTATGTTAGAGCACCAGTGTGTGTTGTGGCAACATAAGTGTGCAGAAAAGGAGTTACTGGCAGGATCATAGTCTTTTAAACAGTTGCCCATGCCAAATTTTTCGCTCCTGTACAAATGAATAGAATATGGTTGTCATCATTGGTACGATGTAGCATAAAACGGCAAAGGAGAAAACAGGGCTTCTACATATTTTATCATAAGAGAGAGAAAGATTTTGGCAGGTGGAGCCTGACACAGAGTAGTGTTGAGAAAACCGTGTTGAATCTCAAAATTCTTTCTTCTGCCACAACAGTTTAAATGGTTTAGGGATCTATGCCCGTCATGGTTACTGGTCACCTCACTCTGTGCATTCTGGGCTGACAAGGATCCTCTCACCTCTGGAGCTGACAAAATTTGCAAAAAGTAGTCTAGGGACCAAGTGATGGAAGCTGCAAATGACAGCTTGTCCATGCATTTTCTGTAATTAAAGATGTGTCAGATATGCCGTGTGCACATCCCAGGGGCACAGCAACAGACTTGGGTGCGTGCTGAAACCAGGAAGATGCTAATGAGGACTTCTGCATTAAAAACCTTGTTTACACTGAACCAACAGCCGGTGCTGTTCCAAAGGAAGGGCGTGTTGCAATATTCTATTACCCATCCCTTTCACACACCTTATAGCTTCCTGTTACCAGTACTCAACAACAGGCACCACCTGTTGCCCATCTCTCGTGTGAAGAGCAAAGGCATCACCAGCTGCGCCCTGGATTATGGAGCACACATGGAAGAGAATTGTTTGGAGAGATGCCTTATAAAACTGCGAAACACTTGTTGTTGTTTGTGCCTTCAAGTCGCTTCTGACTTAAGCCTGCCAAGGCAACCTAACCTGGTGTTGTCCTGGGCAAGATTGGTTCAGTGAAGGTTAGCCTTGTCTTCTCTTAAGGCCAAGGGTCACTAGCACTGCCCTGGGATGAGTGGGGCTAATTCGCACGATAAAAAGGTGGTGTTGTTCCATATGTGTAGCTGTGGTTTGTGGTGTTTCTCTATCTGTGGTGTGTCTGCACTGAAATTAAAGAATATCCCAATAACAGTAGAAGAAAGTTACTGTTGAAAACAGAAGGAAGTTCGAAGTGTTAAAAATAGAAATTTTAGGATGGTATCTGGTTTACACAACATCTTTGCGAGCTACTTCCATACAGCCGCCCGTGCCCTAATATTTAGACAGGTCTATCATATCACCTCTAACCTTCTATTCTCCAGGCTAGAACATACCCACTCCTTAAGTCCTCCTCATGAGGATAGGTTTTACAGACCCGGTGGCCATTTTGGTCCCCCACCCTCCTGGACATGCACATAGTTGTAAGAACCCAAAGAAACACATGCATCCCACAAAGAGACATTATGACACATCAAAGATATAGATACTTACTCTTTGAATATGTTGTTGTTGTTGTGCCCTCAGTTGTTTCCAATTGGAGTCCCTAAAGCAACCTATCATGGGGTTTTCTTGGCAAGATTTGTGCAGAGTTATTTGAGGCTGAGCTGAAAACATGCCAACCAGTGGGTTTCCATGGCCAAGTGGGAAGAAACAAATCCCGTTCTCCAGAACGCAGTCCAACACTCAAACCACAAGCGATGCGGCTTCGCAACCCTTGAAATAAGGTCTTTTAATAGTCGACAGTGGTGTCTAATTGCCTCCTCTCATACTACACCATACAATCATTAGTAATGTGTTTGTTACCATGTTGTTTGTAAGTCGTATTTCCCATATACACGAATGTAATACAATAGTTTGTACATAAGCAACTAGCAACATTGAAATTATACCTCTCAGTTGTAGAGCAGTCATACGCACAGTCAAATGTATTTACACATATATAGTTTAATGATGGTTAAGGTGAAAATTGGTAAGATGTGAGCTTTTTAAAGAAAATTTCAAAAGGATTATAATATATATATATATAATATATATATAGATATATGACCTCAACCCACATGTATAATCTTTCGCAATTTTAAAGGATGCAGGTGAATGCTACAACGCCCTTCTGTGCCAAATATCAGATGGTTTGGGGAGCAGTGAGTGTCGTCCCTTCTAGGATCACCTGTTGTGGGTCTGGCAACCTCCTTCACCGCCATGATATCCCTGAAGTCAAGAAAGACAGAGCCAGAGAGGAAACATTTCAGAGCTCCAAGCAGTTTGTCCACATCCCCAGGAAGGAAAAGTTGAACGTACCATAACAACCCTGATCAGACAGGATCCTGCCCACTTTCACTACATCAGAGTGGGTGATATGTCTTCTCTCTACTCTTGAAGAATAATACAACAGTAAGTTTTCAATCAAAGGTTTTCTATTTCCCGGCTCCATCATCTCAGCTGTCAATATTTCCAGCTCCCTTAAACAATTCAGTCTTCACGTATGGCTGGAAGTCCCTCTCAAAACATATATGGGAAAAGCCACTTTTCTCTATGTGTCTCTCAGGTAATTATTCAGACATACTTTTCCCGTGAAGCTTCCATCCACTGCAGATAAGCCTAAGGAAGTACAAACTAAACAATGCATAGATGTTCTTTTTTCTCCTGGCCACTGCCAGAGTCTGTTTCCTCGCGGCCTTCCTTTGTGCCAGAGTTAAGTGTAAGCTCCTCAGGCATGCTATTAAATTGCCATATAATAATGCAATCTAATGAAGATTAAAAGCAAAGCTTCTCAATGTAAAATACAAAAAAACTGCGGTCTATATAACGCAAAATTCCTAGACTGACAGCCCGTTCATTGCATCTTCATTGATAGTAGCTTCCAATGAATTCATGGGATTAATTTCCAAATTATTGTAATAAAACCAATGGAAATTTACAATGTTTAGGAAGTGCTGTAAATATTCACATGGGTTTAAGCATGACACTTGCTATCACTGTGGCAGGGAGATAGTTTTGATTACATAGCTCGCAATCTCTAACTATTTCACACCTCAAGAATCTAGGAGTGCTTTTACCATTACAATCAACCACCATTTTGTATGTTAATCCTATACAAGGTTACCAGACATCCTCCTTTTCCAGACATATCATACATTTCAGCCTTCTGTCTAGGAGAATTCCAAAACAATCCGCCATTGTGTGAGCATGTGACTGGGCATTCATGTCAAGGGAAAACCTTACCTTATAAAAGCATTAATTCATATTTCTATAAGAGTTTTCAGCTTAGGTATTTTCCAAATACCCCACATTTTTCTTTGACTGTCCTACATTCTGTGGTGCCTGTTCCTCCTTGTGGTTAGGAATATCTGGTCACTTTATCCATATATCATCTCCCCCACCACCATTTATGTGGCATTGGTGAAACTCCGTGAGCTTTATGCGTTGTTTAATTGCGGGGTTCTGGTTTACCGCCTCTTTGCGAGGCGGTCTGGCGCCTGCCGTCTCAGTATTCCCGGGGGATGCCGGTACCTTGCAGACAGTGACTGGTCCCGACTCCCGCGTCGGAACCGAAAAAAAAGCCCAAAATGGAGGCTTCCTTTTTGGCATCGCGTTTGGCGACGTATCGCGCGCCTGCGCGCTCGCTACGGCAGCACGGCGCGACGCTTCGGGACGCGCATCGTCCAGTAACGTAAAGATGGCGGCCGGCCATGTAAAGGGCGGCGCTCAGCTTGTACGGACTTGGATCCCGTACTAGCACAGTGGCTGTCTAAATTGACCCCTTTTGTATAATATGGGACGTCCGGAGGACGTCCCTTAAAGGGCGGTGTAAAAAAGCCACTATGGTTTGTTTGATAGAATGGTGAAGTTCAATTGTTTTTTCTGAAAGCAGAACAGAAAAGCCAATGAGGGTCCATACATTTTATGCACTGGACTACAGTAGACTGTACAGAGAACAGTGAAGTTTGCAGTAAGATACATTACATAACAAAGCTCACCTAATAAACTGATATCATAGGGCTATTTTTGATTTTTGAATCATGAAGAGGTACAAGGAAAAACTTTCTTACAGAGATACCAAGGAGAAAGTGAATGCCCCCCTCCTTTTTAGTAATAATTTTCTTTGTGCTTTTTTTGTGTAAGCTTTTTCTTTGCAGCAGACTGTTTATGCATGTAGGTGCATGGTGTGTGCAGAAGCCCTGTAGGCTAGGAGAAGTGCCTTGTCTTGTCTGTGCAATGAAATTCCCTTCAGGGGGCTGCGCGGAGATAGCAAGGTTTAAAGCGTGTAACACTTCTCTTCTTTCCACTGTGGGAGTCGGGAATGCTGGCCCCTTGGCCAAATAAGCTCCCTGAACAGAAAAATGGCTAAGGCATGTACAGGCCTGGCCTAAAATAGCATATAGCAGTGGTGAGGATAATTACAAGTTGTCAGAATGGCTGTGGAAAGGAGCCAAAAGAACTAGGTTATAGTATGCTCGTGAACTGGTACCTCACCCTACATACCGTGGCATTTATTTGCCCCCGCTCCTTAGGATGTTGTGGGAGCTATATTGTCTGTAGCTGAAGAGGCACAAACAGTATGAGTGAAGTGCATGTGTAAAAGTGGAAGGAGGGCTTATGTTGCTTCCCACAATCTGATAATTGTTTCACATGACTTTTCTTTGGGGACACAAGAGGAGGGGAACTGTTTAAAAAGCAACCTGATTAGAAGATTATCACATGTCTATTTTGTTTGGGCCCAATCCAGGCAATGGGCTGGGCACAGGCTTGAATGGCCTAGAAATGGATCTGTATCACATACCTTTTTGTCCACTCAAGGCCGCATCGCGTTTGCCTAGTTCCGGACGCCGTAGGGTACTACTTTGAACCGTAGCAACACTTTCCCATGCCTGTCTGAAAAGTCACCAGGAGTCTGAATGCAGATGACACAATGCAGCTGGAGTTGGTGCAAAAAGGGCATGCGATAAGATGCCATGTTTCACCCATTCAAGCCTGTCGCTGGATCGGTTAGAAATAAACAGTGCAATAAGCTGTCTTAATACTGTTGTTCTTGTGACTTTCGTGAAACTCCAGGATCATTATCTGTGTCAACTACATTTGAAGTCACTTTCTGACACAGTAAAAAGAAATACAACAATTAGACAATGTTATTTCTTGCCCCACTGTCTCCTAGTGGATCAAGGTAGGAAACACCAGACGCTACGTGTCCATCACTTCAAAATGGCAGTGCCCGTGTGTACAGGGCACCGCCATTTTGATGCCCCCATCACATGCTAGGGATGAGGCCAATATGGACGGTGGTCCTCGGCCAACCCCTAGCACTTGACGGGGGTGCCGCAAAGGCCTGTATAAATTGGGACATTGTTTTGTATCCCCATGTAAATGTTTGCAGCTATAAATGAGTTCAACAAGTAGAGGAAATCACAGGTTTTGCCTTTCCTATTTCTGTAAAAATCCCCTGTATTGTGAACTTACTAACTTTTCAAGTCCTCATTTAAGGCTACATACCCACTAACTGAAAAATCCCAAATTGTATTCCTGCTCTTTCTGATTTTACACTGGGTCAAAATAAACTGGTTTTGAGAGCTGATACAAAAAGTCTCTGATGGTACCAGGAGCTGACAGAAAATATTCTGTGATAAAGAAAATGTGTGTGGAGCTCTAAAATAAAATCAGAATGAACAGAAACAACATTCGGGGCTTTCTGGTCTTTTTAATCAGTGGGGATGTGCTCTCAGCCTATCTTTTAAATAGAGACATTAATACCTAGCAAAGTAGATTCACCATTTGCCAGGATAGGAACTGCTGCATAAATTTCTGTGCAGAACTGGGGAAAACTCACCAAAACTGAAAGTGAACAGTTTTGCCATACCTAACAAGCACTGTTCTTGGAAGTGAGCAGATTTCTCCTGCTCTTTTACAGCAAGTGCATTGTTTCATGTTTTAATCTGAGAAGTAACTCCTGGCTAAACATCAGTTCAATAGACTTTTATCAGCAGGAATTCTGCAAGGGACAATGGAGTTGCCAGAGAGAATTCCCTGTCCCAATGCTTGGTTTCATTATATTTTGCTCTTCCTAGGTTTGCAGATTCTTCTCTCCCTTTGCACACTTCCTGGCCCATTTAATATATCACTTGAAGCTGTCCCACATCATTACTTGATCTTTCATGAGCTATAGCTTAATGTGTTTTGTTTGAGCCTGCTCATGAGAATGTTCTATGTCTGATCAGTGGCTCCTTGTCTCATGCAAGCCAGCATTTGATATTCTGAAATCATTCATAGATAGAGAGATAGATGATTGACCTGGCAATTTATGCAAAATTCAGTTTGATAGAAATTGAATAGAATAGAAATACTCAATTTAGCCTCCTCCTGTGCTTTTCATAGCACTTTATTGTGCAAAAAATCAGCAAGTGAAGAATTTCATGCCATGATAAGGACTATCACCCCCTAATGTCTGCATATGAAGCCTCTTATTAAAGACACAGGAACACAGGCTTGTAAAAAGTATGTATCCCACTTGTCACAAGTGTGTTGTTGTTTTTAACTGTATTTATATCCCAGCTTCCCCCCCCCCCGCAACAAACTGAGAGAAATACAGGTGTACCACTAGCTCTAGTTATTTGTGTGAAAAGCAAAGAGTTACACATGTTTTCTATGTTTAGAAAGAGGTGGCATTTTGCTCCAGTTCAGAGTCCCAAATTAGAAATTCAGGGCTGACTTAAACATTTTGCTGCATGGTGTGACCCTTTTACCTATCCCTATCACAGTTTCCACATGTTCAAGCTAGCTTTCCTGCACAGGAGGAGGAGGGGAAATCTGTGGCTGAAAAACCATTTTCATTGGGTGAGGGGTTTCCCCCCCCCCTAAAATTTGGGAGTTGATTGCATGCAATTTTAATGCCGCCCTGGGCACAGGATGGGTTCAGGCTGGAATGGATGAAAACTGATTTTACTGCATGCAAAATTGCTGCTGCGCTGCCACCCAGCCATCACCCATCCTTCAGCAGTGCTCTGGCAGCCAATTTTGGTACTGGTAAACACACAGAGGTGTTGCCCTAAACCAAAAGATCAGACTAGCAAAAGAAGAAAAAAGTTTTGGAAAAAATGTATGTAGAAAAATGCATTAAAAAGTTTTATTATCCAAAGTGGTGGAAAAGTATAATATATTAGCTCTGGTTCTCTGTCATTCAGGCAATCATTTAGATCAGGGGTAGGCAACCTGTGGCCTGCGGGCCGGATGTGGCCCGGCAAGGCCTTGGGACCGGCCCCAGCCCGGTCCTGCTGCCAATTGCCGCCGGAGCCTTTGGCCTCTCGCGTGAAGGCGTGGGGCCTTCGGCCTATCAGGAGGAGGCGGGCAAGGGGGGGCAAGCGGCGGGCAAGGGGGCAAGCAGCGGGCGGGGGGGCAATTGTCTATAGAAGCCTCCAAAACATGCATTTATATTAACATTTTTTTAAAAATCAATTTTTTTGCATGTCCTCCATATTTTTTTTTAAAAAGTGTCTTCCATTTGAAAATTTTGTCCTACATTTGTCCCGGTTTATTTATTTATTTAATTTTTTTTAAAAAAAAAATATTTATTTATTTATTTATTGGCTTTGGCCCCCCCAGTTGTCTGAGGGACAGCAACCCGGCCCCCGGCTCAAAAAGGTTGCCTACCCCTGATTTAGATTAACCAGATACTCCTGTACTACCTCTTTACTTATTTTGTGCTGTATTTACCCTACTGTGTCCTCTGCCCCATTTTCCTCAGAGCACCCTTTCCTTTCCTGAGGAGACTGAGACAAAGAGGGTTTGAGTAGTTCTACCTTTTCTCTTTCCCCTGTGAGCATTTTGCCATCTTCTCTGTACCATGGCCCTATCATTTCCTTCTTCTTTCTTTTGCTATGGACATATCCAAAAAAAGCCCTTTTTATTGATCGTAGGCCTGTTACAGACTGCCAAAATAAACCTGCTTCGGGTATCTTTGGAGGTATGCTACTTAAATGATGCATGGGTCCTAAGAGTCCGGAGGTTGCGCCAAAGCCACACTCCATTCCTAAGCACTGGAGTGCAGCTTTGGTGCAACCTCTGGATTCTTAAGGTGCATGCATCATTTAAACAGCATACCTCCAAAGAGACCTGAAGCAGCTTTATTTTGGCAGTCTGTAACAGGCCATAATCTCTCTAGCAAGCCTGAGTTCATTCTACATTTTAGCTTTTTGGACTTTACCTCTAGAAGTGCTCACTATTTGTTTGAATTCCTCTTTGGTGATTTCCCCTTCTTCATTTTTTATACATTTTCCATTTAAAACTGAACTCAGTTGAAAGTTCTTTAATCATCCATCCTGGTTTCTTGAGACACCTCCCATTTTTGCTCCTCATTGGAACTGCTTTAAATTGTGCCTTCAGTATGTCACTTTTGAGAAACTCCCATCCATCCTGAACTCCCTTCTCTTTTAGTGTGAAGTGATGAATTTACTAGATCTAAAAGCTTTGGCTGAGTTTGATTTCTAGCAAATATCAACATAGCTGAAGTCAACCATCACTACTATATCTCTCCTTTCTCTGTGTGTGGGCATCTGTTCTAGAAAAGCATCATCCTCGGTCTGGCTTAGTAGTATGTAGTAGACTCGCCTAATAACACCCCTGCTGTTTCCTTCCTCTTTAATATTTATCTAGATGCTCTCCACCTGGCTTCCAAGATTGAAGTCCTGGATCTCTTCACTGGTGTAAACATCTGTGACATATACTGATATTCCCCCTCCTTTCCTGTTTGGCCTATTTCTTTTAAAAAGGTTATACCCTTCTATTAATTCCAGTCATAAGACTCATCCCACCAGATTTTAGTGATGCCTATTATATCATACTTCCTTTGCTGTGCTAGGATTCAAGTTCATCTTGTTTTTTTCCCATGCTCTGTTCTTTAGTGTAGAGACATATAAGACTATGGATCCTCCCCCTAAATTAAATGTAGATTAAAGCCAATAGTAAACTTTTGTTTAAACTGAAAGTTACTTGTATTGTTTTTGGAGTCAGTCTCAATTTTTAGAGAAGCATAATTAGAAAAAGACGTGTTTCTGCTACTCTACTTATTTAAAGCTGGATCGTAACAGGCTTAGCTTTGATATTTTTATATTTAAATATTTTTGTTTCTTTAACAAAGGCTGAAGCCTTAGGAAGCTTGAATTGCCCTACATTTTTTGTTTAGCATCCTGTAATACTTTGAATTTAACTTTTGATTTTTTGCCTTGCCAGATAAAAACTGAGATATCTGTCTGCCATTGTTTAAATGGTTTATCATTTTTCAAACCAGGAGCATTTGGAGTATTATGAGATATATTCCTTTCTGATTGAGACTGAATTCTAAGCTAGAAATCCCAGCAATATCCTCAACTTATTCACACATCCTCTGGCACCTGCTTCTCTTTAAGCTCCACTTGCCAGTTGAGTCAGCTGAAGCAACAGCTGAGCTCTGGCTGTAGGGAGTAGGAAGAAAAGAGATCTTTCTTCTTTCTGGGGCCTGGCTTTGTGCATATCACTATATAATAAGATGTTCATGGCTTTATGAAAAGATGTTTCTCCCACAGCCATATTTCCTAAGGGTCACTGAGATTTCTCATCTTGAAAATATGGCAGGAGGAAGGGAGTGTTTTGTGAGCAATACTCAGCAGAGCAATAGGAAAGAGTAATAGAGATAGGTGGAAGGAGGGCCCGAACAGACAGGTCAAAATAAAGCTGCTTCGGGTCACTTTGGAGGTATGCTGTTTAAATGACACACGCATCTTAAAAGGCCAGAAGCTGCACCAAAGCTCTGGTCCATTCCTTAGGACTAGAGCGTGGCTTTGGTGCGGCTTCCAGCCTCTTAGGACGCATGCATCATTCAAACAACATACCTTCAAAGTGACTCGAAGTAGCTTTATTTTGACCTGTCTTTTCGGGCCCTCAGATCTGGCTCAGAAATGGGCTAAGATGTTTAAACAGTTGAATTGTTTTAATGGTAAATGCATTGTCAAACATGATGAGCCACAGCGAGCTTACCCACCCTCAATTTACAACTTAACTTTATTGTATCTTATTCGTTAGTATATTTTTAATTGTGTGTTCCTTTTCAATTAAAGTATTTTAGGGTAGTATACACAATTAAAGCAGTAAAGGAGAAATGCAATAAAATATGAATCAGATAAATACGACAGTCAGGAGTACCTGTTCTCAGCTTTAGCTGATACACCAGTTGCATCCTTTCCTGGAACTGGGGGACCAAGAAGCTATGGTATATGCTCTGGTAACCTCATGACTTGACTTCTGTAATGCGCTCTACATGGGGCTACCCTTGTGCCTAGTCCAGAAACTTCAACTAGTTCAAAATAGGGCAGCCAGGTTAGCCGGAACAGCTAGAGGTGACCATAGAATCATAGAATCATAGAGTTGGAAGAGACCGCAAGGGTCATCCAGTCCAACCCCCTGCCATGAAGGAAATCTAAATCAAAGCATCCCCAACAGATGGCCATCCAGCCTCTGTTTAAAGATCTCTAAGGAAGGAGACTCCACTACACTCCGAGGGAGTTTGTTCCACTGTTGAACAGCCCTTACTGTCAGGATGTTCCTCCTAAAATTGAGGTGGAATCTCTTTTCTTGTAGCTTGCATCCATTGCTCCGGGTCCTAGTCTCTGGAGCAGCAGAAAACAAGTTTTCTCCCTCCATAATATGACATCCCTTCAAATATTTAAACAGGGCTATCATCTTAAGTTGCTCTCCTTTGGACACACTCCAGTTTCTCAACATCCTTTTTGAATTGTGGTGCCAAGAACTAGACACAGTATTCCAGGTGGAGCCTGACCAGAGCAGAATAGAGTGGCACTATTACTTCCCTTGATCTAGACTCTATACTTTTATTGAGGCAGCCTAAAATAGCATTGGCCTTTTTAGCTGCCGCATTGCACTGTTGACTCATGTTCAATTTGTGGTCTACTTGGACTCCTAGATCCTTTTCACATGTAGTTTCCCTAAGCCAGGTGTCCCTGATCCTATATCTATGTATTTTGTTTTTCTGCCCTACATGCAGTATCTTACATTTTTCTGTGCTGACTCACTAGAAATGACAATAATGCTTGGTAAGCTAGAAGGCAGTAAGAAAAGAGGAAAACTGCATTTCAAAAGGATGAACTCAATCAAGGAAGCTATGGCCCTGAGTCTGCAAGCTGTTTTCCCCTTGACATGAATGCCCAGTCCATCATGCTCAAATGGCGGATGTTTTGGGATTCCTAGACAGAAGCTGAAATGTATGATATGTCCTGGAAAAGGAGGATGTCTGGTCACTGTGTATGGATTAACATACAATGGTGGTTGATTGTATGGTAAAGTACTCTCAGATTCTTGGTTGTGAAATAGTTTAGAGATTGCGAGCTATGTAATCAAAACTATCTCCTGCCACAGTGATAGCAATGTCTGCTTAAACCCATGTGAATATTTCAGCACTTCCTTAAACATTGTAAATTTCCATTGGTTTTTTTACATAATTTGGAAATTAATCCCACACTGAATTCATTGGAAGCTACTATAAATGAAGATGCATATGAACGGGCTGTCAGTCTAGGATTTTGCTGTCATATAGTCCGCAGTTTTTGTTCTATTTACAATTGAGAAGCTTTGCTTTTAATCTTCATTTAGATTATGCATTATTATATGGCAATTTACATCTAGCATGCCCTGAGGAGCTTACAACTTAAATCTGGCACAAAGGAGGCGCAGGGGAAAAGACTATGGCAGTGGCCAGGAGAAAAAAAACACTATGCATTCCGTTTAGTTTTACTTCCTAGGCTTATCTGCAGTGGTGAAAGCTTCACGGGAAATGTTGTTCTGATATTCATGAGAAATAGAGAAAGTGGCTTTATCCACATTATGTTTTTAGGGGACTTCCAGCCATAGTTGAAGATGATGTTTTAAGGGAGTGGAAATATTTGACAGCTGAGAATGGATGGAGCCGGAGAACAAAAAATACTTTGATTGGAACTTACTGTTGTATTATTCTTCAAGAGTATGAGAGAAGACATATCACCACTCTGATGTAGATGAAAGTGGGCAGGATCCTGTCTGATCAGGGTTTGAGTTACGTTTCAACTTTTCCTTCCTGGGGATGTGGACAAACTGCTTGGAGCTCTGAAATGTTTCCTCTTGGATCCTTGTCTTTTGACTCACGGGATATCAACGGCGGTGAAGGAGGTGAGACCACACCAGGTGACATCCTAGAAGGGGACGACATCATGCTCCCCAAACATCTGATATTGGCACCGAAGGGCTGTAGCATTCACCTGCATCCCTTTAAAATGCGAAGATTCATACATGTGGGTTGAGCTCTCATAATTATTATATATATATATATATATATAATATATATCCTTTGAATTTTCTTTAAAAGCATACACTCTTACAAATTTTCACCTTAACACATAAAACTATATATGTGTAATCATTTAGACTGTGCGTATGATGTCTACAACTGAGAGGTATAATTTCAAGTTGCTAGTTGCTTATGTTACAACTATTGTATTACATCAGTGATATATGGGAAATACGATTTACAAACAACATTGGTACAAAAACATTACTAATGATCTGTATGGTGTAGTATGAGAGGAGGCCAATTAGACACCACTGTCTTGACTATAAAGACCTTATTCAAAGGTTGGAGAGCCGCATAGCCTTGTGGTTGAGTGTTGGACTGCAGTTCTGGAGAACGGGATTTGATTTCCCACTTGGCCATGAAACCCACTGGTTGGCATGTTTTCAGCCTCAGCCTCAAATATACTCTGACAAATCTTGCCAAGAAAACCCCATGATAGTTTGCTTGGGTCTCCATACATTGGAAACAACTTGAGGGCACACCAACAACAACAATATTCAAAGAGTTAAGCTATTATATCTTTGATGTATTAATGTCTCTTTGTGGGATGCATGTGTTTCTTTGGGTTTCTACCATATGTGCATGTCCAGGAGGTGACCAAAATGGCACGGGTCTGTAAAACCATACCCTGAGGAGAGACTTAAGGAGTGGGTATGTTTAGCTGGAGAATAGAGGTTAGAGGTGATATGTGCCCTGTCTAAATATTAGGGCAGGGGCGGTTGTATGGAAGTAGCTCTGCAAAGATGTTGTGTAAACCATATGCCAATCCATAAAATTTCTATTTTAACACTTCGAACTTCCTTCCTGTTTTCAACAGTAACTTCTTCTTTAGCTGTTATTGGATAATTCCTTTTAATTTCAGTGCAGCCACACCACAGATAGAGAAACACACAAACCACAGCACTAACATATGGAAACTCCACCATTTTAATCCTGTGAATTGCCCCACTAATCTCCCAGGCAGTGCTAGTGACCCTTGGCTTAAGAGAAGACAATGGCTAACCTTCACTGAACAAATCTTGCCAGACAACACTAGGTTATTTTGCCTTAGGCAGCTATAAGTCAGAAGCGACTTGAAGGCACAAAAACAACAACAAGTGTTTGGCGTTTTGTAAGGAATCTCTCAAAAACAATGCTCTTCCCTGTGTGCCTCTATCCAGGCTGCAGCTGGTTATCCTTTGCTCTTCACACAGAGATGGCAACAGGTGGAGCCGTTTGTGAGTACTGGTTAAGGAAGCTATAAGGTGTGTGAAGGGTGGTAATATGAATATTGCAACAGCCCTTCCCTTTGGAACAGCACCGTCTGGTGTTTCAGTTAAACAAGGTATTTATATGCAGAAGTCCTCATTAGCATCTCCGGTTCAGCAGCACCAAGTCTGTTGCTGTGCCCCTGGGATGTGTCACAGGAAATATCTCTGTACACATCTTTAATTACAGACAAATGCATGGACAAGCTGTTATTTGCCGCTTGCCATTCACTCTGGTCCCTAGACTACTTTTGCAAATTTGTCAGTCCCAGGGGAGGTGAGGGATCCTTGTGCCCAGCATTGCAGAGTGAGGTGACCAGTACCATGACGTGGCATAATCCCTAAACCATTAACTGTTGTGCAGAAGAAAGAATTTAGAATTCAACAGGTTTTCTCACCATACTCTGTGTCAGGCTCCACCTGCCAAAATCTTTCTCTTCTCTTATGATAAAAATATGTAGAAGCCCTGCTTTTCTCCTTGCGTTTTTATGCTACATCGTCACCAATGATGACAACCATATTTCTATCATTTGTACAGGAGAGAAAAATTTTGGCATGGGCAACTTACAAGACTATGATCCTGCCAGTACTCCTTTTCGCACATTATTTTGTGCCACAAACACACATGGTGCTCTAATAAAGAAGAGAAAAATAGATTTATTTTTTGTTGCCTCCACTGAAGGCACAGTCCTAAAATACATGGGGTGTGGAGGGGGTTATGTTAAGAGGGGAAAAGAAGTGAGAGATGGATAACAGGAGGGAAATTAATTCTGCCCGTTTTACCTTTAGTTTTAACTACTAGAGTCTATACTCAGAAACAATGAAAGTCTCAACTAACTTATGAATACAAAGAAAAACAGGTAAGAAGTGGACATATTTGTCTGTCGTATTTCCTCAAGTTTGTTTGTCATTATTGTAATGTATTATTGCTTTACACTGGAGCCCTAATCTAAATCTCAGGTTTCTATCTCTCTTTAACTAAATCCTGTAGGGGTGGAAGATATAAAACCAACAAAAGTGGTGGGCAGAAGGAGAAGGAAAACCATCAGATTGGACAAAAAAGTATATCCTTCTTTGAAGTGCCCCAGTCACTTGTGACTGAATTGTTTTAGGTGGTATACCAAATTACCTGTTAAGGATATTAAATTTATCTGACAAGGGGCCATTTAGACTACCTTTACCCAGATCAGGAACCGAATTGCCCGTGAAGTTCATATTGCCCTGAATCTCTCACAAGTGATCCGAGGCTTCCAACCCATTTCAGGACAAATGCCCCTTAGCGCGGGTCATTTGGAATTGGTGGTAAAAGCTGTATCTTTTGGAAAAAAAACGGTTTGGCGAATATGAACTTGCCCCCATCATGATTGGGGCAAGTCGGGGGAGGGATTTAGGTCAGAGGGGAGGCAGGGGCAGAGCATTCCCTCCCCTTCATGAAGAAGGAGGAAGAGGAGGAGCCAAAGGGTGCCAAGAGAATCGGGGACAGAGGAGGATCAGGAGGAGGAGGAGGAGGAGGAGGATGAAGGGGAGCTGAGGAAAAGAAGGGGGCCCTGGAGGCAATGGGGTAATGGAGCAGGAGGGGTTCAGGGTAGGTCAGAGGGAGGACACCAAATGGAGCAGCCTCCGCTTTCGCCCCGGGAGCTTTCTCTTTTTTATTATTTTAACTTATTGACAAAACTATGCACCATGTTTTTGCTACCGGTATATTAGATAGATAGATAGTAGATGAATGGGCTGTCTGTCTGTTCACTTTCCCCTTCCTTTCCGCTTCCAGCACGCAAGGCACTTTGCAACAAGGCTTTTGCAAAAGGCTTTTTTTGTACATGAATGTTACAATGCGAATGTTACAACGTTTCTCTTTCCAATTTGGCAAATTATACAGAATGCTTTGCTACATATGTGTATTTGGGCTGGCAATGAAGGAACGCAAAGGTACAGAGATGGCATTCCAAGGTGAGGATTAAATTATTTATTATTATTATTATTATATTATTATTTTATTATTAGGCATTCTGGGGTGGCAAGGAGGGAGGATGCAGGATGCAGAGATGCCTTAGATTGCATTGGGTTGAAAATGGGGCCAAAGGAGATCCATAACTGCCGTGACCCAATCCCCACACCACATACACACATATAGGAGGTTTTTAATTTGATTGCATTTAGGGTTGAAAACTGGCCAAGGGAAGATCCATAACTGCAGTGACCCAATCCCCCACAACACACACACACACACACCAAATTGGACAGCATCTGCCACATTCTGGTGCCTGTTTTTTTAAAAAAAATGAAGGGGGAAGCATAGTTCCGATTGCCCAATGGCTGTAGGAAACGTCATGTCCATGAAGGTGGAAATAGATTTGATTGACAGCAAAGGAGCCTTTTTTAAAACCGCTTTGGGAAATGTGACTCTCTGCCAGAGCTGCATGGCCATTCAGGGTTAAATTACCTTGATTGGGTACTGGGCACTTGCTTCTGGAGGGATTCGGGGGGGGGGGACAAACCGACATCTGCCCCGTTCTATCCAGTGGGAAAAGGAAGTTTGAATGGGGCCTGAAATCTATCAAGCATCTTCAGGTAAACGGGTTTTCTAGCACCAAACTGAGTTTTGCACCACAGACCTTTCTTTCCTTCTTCTTCTTTCCTTCTTCACTTTGAAAATCTCCCAAATATATTTTTTTCTTAACTGCCCCATTTTTCCTCTTGTTCTCTTTTCAAAGGATATATGTTTTAATCTCAGTAGAACCTGCATCATTAAGTCGAATAGTTAAGATGAATTTTCATGTTAAATTATTAGTTCTAAGTTTATAACAATTTAAAATGGCCCCAACTATCTATCAGTTTGGCTAGGGTGTATTTGTAGTGTGTCATACCAGTTACATTTTGAAGTGTCCTATTGAGACGATAGATTTAATGATGCCAACATGATGAGCAATTGTCTTAAATGTGACTTTGGAAGGATACAGAACCACCCAAAAAGGGTGGTTTGCTGCCGCCTCCATTTCCGCCAGCTGGAAGCCTCAGCCGCCAAACAGTGAGGCTCCCAGTGGTGGGAAAAGAACTCGCAAAAAGCGTTCTTTTGCATTGTGCTTGCGATGCCCGTGCACAAATGCGCCACTCGTGACATCGCAATGCGGCGCAACATGCAGACGCTACGTGTCCATCACTTCAAAATGGCAGTGCCCGTTGTTACAGGCACCGCCATTTTGATGCCCCCATCCCCACATGCTAGGGATGAGGCCAATATGGACGGTGGTCCTCGGCCAACCCTAGCACTGACGGGGGTGGCTGCAAAGGCCTGTATAAATTGGGACATTGTTTTGTTCCCCATGTAAATGTTTGCAGCTATAAATGAGTTCAACAAGTAGAGGAATCACAGGTTTTGCCTTTCCTATTTCTGTAAAACTCCCTGTATTGTGACTTACTAACTTTTCAAGTCCTCATTTAAGGTACATACCCACTAACTGAAACAATCCCAAATTGTATTCCTGCTCTTTCTGATTTTACACTGGGTCAAAATAAACTGGTTTTGAGACTGATACAAAAAGTCTCTGATGGTACCAGGAGCTGGCAGAAAATATTCTGTGATAAAGAAATGTGTGTGGAGCTCTAAATAAAATCAGAATGAACAAACAAACATTCGGGGCTTTTGGTCTTTTTAATCAGTGGGGATTTGCTCTCAGCTACCTTTTAAATAGAGACATAATACCTAGCAAAGTAGATCACCATTTGCAGGACAGGAACTGCTGCATAATTTTCTGTGCAGACTGGGGAAAACTCACCAAACTGAAAGTGAACAGTTTGTCTATAGCCTAACAAGCACTGTTCTTGGAGTGAGCAGTTCTCCTGCTCTTTCACACAGCAAGTGCATTG
Organism: Sceloporus undulatus; assembly: GCF_019175285.1. NCBI lineage: Eukaryota > Metazoa > Chordata > Lepidosauria > Squamata > Phrynosomatidae > Sceloporus > Sceloporus undulatus. Next base: position 133,382,519 of record NC_056525.1, on the reverse strand, counting down.
TTTCTGTTTTAATCTGAGAAGAACTCCTGGCTAAACATCAGTTCAATAGACTTTTATCAGCCGAATTCTGCAAGGGACAATGGAGTTGCCAGAGAGAATTCCCTGTCCCAAGGCTTGGTTTCATTATATTTTGCTCTTCCAGGTTTGCAGATTCTTCCTCTCCCTTTGCACACTTCCTGGCCCACTTTAATACATCACTTGAAGCGTACCACATCATTACTTGATCTTTCATGAGCTATAGCTTAATGTGTTTTGTTTGAGCCTGCTCCATGAGAATGTTTATGTCTGATCATGGCTCCTTGTCTCATGCAAGCCAGCATTTGATATTCTGTAAATCATTCCTAGATAGAGAGTAGATGATTGACTGGCAATTATGCAACGTTTGATAGAAATTTATAGAATTAGAATAACTCAATTTCGCTCCTCCTGTGCTTTCATAGCACTTTATTGTGCAAAAAAACAGCAAGTGAAGAATTTCATGCCATGATAAGGACTATCACCCCCTAATGTCTGCATATGAAGCCTCTTATTAAAGACACAGGAACACAGGCTTGTAAAAGTATGTATCCCACTTGTCACACAGTGTGTGTTGTTTTTAACTGTATTTAATTCCAGTTCCCCCCCCCCCCCGCAACAAACTGAGAGAATACAGGTGTACCACTAGCTCTAGTTATTTTGTGTGAAAAGCAAAGAGTTACACATGTTTCTATGTTTAGAAGAGGTGCATTTTGCTCCAGTTCAGAGTCCCAATTAGAAATTCAGGGCTGACTTACATTTTGCATGGTGTGAACTTTTACCTATCCCTATCACAGTTTCCACATGTTCAAGCTAGCTTTCCTGCACAGGGGAGGAGGGGAAACCTTTGGCTGGAACCATTTTCCTTGGGTGAGGGGTTTCCCCCCCTAAAATTTGGGAGTTGGACCGCATGCCATTAAAGCCGCTTGGGCACAGGATGGGTTCAGGCTGGAATGGATGAAAACTGATTTTACTGCATGCAAAATTGGCTGCTGCGCTGCCACCAGCCCTCACCCATCCTTCCGCATGCTCTGGCAGCCAATTTTGGTACTGGTAAACACACAGAGGTGTTGCCCTAAACCAAAGATCAGACTAGTAAAAGAAGAAAAAAGTTTTGGAAAAGTCTGTAGAAAAATGCATTAAAAGTTTATTATCCAAGTGGTGGAAAAGTATAATATATTAGCTATGGTTCTCTGCTATAGCACACATTTAGATCAGGGGTAGGCAACTGTGGCCTGCGGGCCGGATGCGGCCCGGCAAGGCCTTGGGACCGGCCCCAGCCCAGTCCTGCTGCCAATTGCCGCCGGAGCCTTTGGCCTCTCGCGTGAGGGGGGGCCTTCGGCCTATCAGGAGGAGGCGGGCAAGGGGGGGCAACGGCGGGCAAGGGGGCAAGCACGGGCGGGGGGCATTGTTCTATAGCGCTCCGAAACATGCATTATATTAACTTTTTTAAAAATCAATTTTTTTTGCATGTCCTCATATTTTTTTTAAAAAAGTGTCTTCCACCTTGAAAATTGTCCTAAATTGTCCCGGTTTATTTATTTATTTAATTTTTTAAAAATAAAAAATATTTATTTATTTATTTATTCTATTGGCTTGGCCCCCAGTTGTCTGATGGACAGAACGGCCCCCGGCTCAAAAAGGTTGGCTACCCCTGTGATTAGATTAACCAGATATTCCTGTACTACCTCCTTTACTTATTTTGTGCTGTATTTACCTTACTGTGTCCTCTGCCCATTTTCCTCAGAGCACCCTTTTTCTTTCCTGAGGAGACTGAGACAAAGAGGTTTGATGGTTCTACCTTTTTCTTTCCCTGCGGAGCATTTTGCCATCTTTCTCTGTACCATGGCATCATTTCCTTCTTCTTTTCTTTTGCTATGGACATATCCAAAAAAAAGCCCTTTTTATTGATCGTAGGCCTGTTACGGACTGCACAAATAAACCTGCTTCGGGTATCTTTTGAGGATGCCTACTTAAATGATGCATGGTCCTAAGAGTCCCGAGGTTGCGCCAAAGCCACACTCCATTCCTAAGCACTGAGTGCAGCTTTGGTGCAGCCTCTGGATTCTTAAGGTGCATGCATCATTTAACAGCATACCTCCAAAGAGACCTGAAGCAGCTTTATTTTGGCAGTCTGTCACAGGCCATAAATCTCCTAGCAAGCCTGAGTTCATTTCTACATTTAGCTTTTTGGACTTTACCTCTAGAAGTGCTCATCTTGTTGTGAATTCCTCTTTGGTGATTTCCCCTCCTCATTTTTTATACATGTTCCATGTTAAAACTGAACTCACGTTGAAAGTTCCTTTAATCATCCATACTGGTTCTTGGGAACCACCCCATTTTTGCTCCTCATTGGAACTGCTTTATTGTGCCTTCAGTATGTCCCTTTTGAGAAACTCCATCCCATCCTGAACTCCCTTCTCTTAGTGTGAAGTGATGAATTTGCTCGATCCTAAAGCTTTGGCTGAGTTGATTTCTAGCAAGTATCACCATAGTTGAAGTCAACCATCACTACTATATCTCTCCTTTCTCTGTGGTGGTCATCTGTTCTAGACAGGCATCATCCTCAGTCTGGCTTGGTGGTAGTAGTAGACTCGCCCAATCAGATCCTGCTGTTTCCTTCCCCTTTAATTTATCTAGATGCTCTCCACCTGGCTTCCAATTTTCATTTATGCTTTAAAATGTTCCACAGTCTACATATCATAAATCCACTTCTGGCTTATTTCCATGACCAAAAGGTGGGATGGGGGCATCTTCTGAATTATATATCAAACTCTCATCTCAAACACATAGGAGTTTATCACATTGGCTTTGCTCCTGGATAAATGTGGGATGTAACTTTAAGAAGGTGGATCTTATCGCATTTCCCTGTCACCAGCAAGTACACAACCTGTTTGTAAACCAGGCCTTTCTGGACTCTTACATCTTTTCAAGAATGGGATTTTCCAAGCTTACAAATGTGCTATGTACTCCCTGGTGACCGGGAAATGCAATAATCTTCTTAGTTCTCAGACTAGTGTTTTTAACTGATATAGTGGGTTTCTAACTGATGCTGTATGTGCTATATTAATCTACTGCTGTTTCCTACCTTGATCCATAGGGAGAAGTGGGTAAGAAGTAAATGTTGTTGTTGTTATTCTTGTTACTGTTGTCAGAAAGTGACTCAAAGTAGGGGAACAGATAAGTGATCCTGGAGTTTCAGAAAGTCATAAGAAATGGTATTTAAGAAGATTGTTGCATGTTTATTTTTACCCAATCCAGGCACAGGCTTGAACGGGTGAAAATGGATCTTATCGCATGTGCCTTTTTGCCCAACTCAGCTGCATTGTGTATCTGATTCAGATTCCTGGTGTACTTTTAGAAGGATGGGAAAGAATTGTAGGTTCAAAGAGTATGCCAGGAGTCCAGATTAGGAAAGCGATGCGGCTGAGTTGGACAAAAAGGTATGTGATATGATCCATTTTCAGGCATTCAAGCCTGTGCCCAGCCCATGCCTGGATTGGGCAAAAATAGACATGTGATAATCTTCTTAATCAAGGTGCTTTTTAAACAGTTCCCCTCCTCTTGTGTCCCCAAAGAAAAGTTCAGTGAAAAATTAGCAGATTGTGGAAGCAACATACAGCCCTCCTTCCACTTTTACAAGGCCTCCTCATACTGTTTGTGCCTCTTCAGCTACAGAAATATAGCTCACAACATCCTAAGGAGGGGGCAAATTAAATGCCAGGATGTAGGGTGAGGTACAGTTTCAGAGATACTAAACCTAGTTCTTTTTTTGCTCTTTTCCACAGCAATTCTGACAACTTGTAATTATCCTCACCACTGTATATGCTATTTTAGGCCCAGCCTGTACATGGCCTTAGCAATTTTTCTGTTCAGGGATTATTTTGCAAGGGTGCCAGCATTTCCCTGACTCCCAAGTGGAAGAAGAGAAGTGTTACAGCTTTTAAACCCTTGCTATCTCAGCAGCACCTGAAGGGAATTTCATGGCACAGAAGAAAGGCACTTCTCTAGCCTAAGGGCTTCATGCACACACATGCACATACACTGATAACAGTCTGCTGCAAACAGAAAAGCTTACACAAAAAAGCACAAAGAAAGTATTACTAAAAAGGAGGGGGGCATTCACTTTCTCCTTGGTCATCTCTGTAAGAAAGTTTTCCTTGTCCCTCTTTCATGATTAACAAAATCAAAATAGCCTATGCTATCAAGTTTATAGGTGAGCTTGGTTTATGTAATGTATATTACTGCAAACTTCAACTGTTCTTGTTACAGTGCTACTGTAGTCATTGCATAAATGTATGACTCATTGGCTTTTCTGTTCTTGCTTTCCAGAAAAACACATTGAACTTCACCTTTAATAAACAACCATAGATGCTCACTGTTACCAATGCCACTAAAATGGGGGGGAGATGATATATGGATAAAGTGACCAGATATCCTAACCACAAAGGAGGACAAGGCACCACAGAATGTAGGACAGTCAAAGAAAAATGTGGGGTATTTGGAAATATAAGCTGAAAACTCTCATAGAAATATGAATTCATGCTTCTTATAAAGGTAAAGGTTTAGGTTTTCCTCTTGACATTGACTGCCCCCGTCATCATGCTAAAAATGGCGGATGTTTGGATTCCAGCCTGACAGAAGGCTTGAATGTATGATTATTGTCCTGGAAAAGGAGGATGTTACTGGTCCACACTTGGTATGGCATTAAACATTACACATGGTGGTTGATTGTAATGGTAAAGTACTATCAGATTCTTTTGACGTTGTGGAAATAGTTGGATTGGACGCTATTAATCAAAACTATTCTCCTGCCACAGTGCATAGCAATGTAATGCTTCCAACATGTTGAATATTTCAGGCACTTCCTTAAACATTGCAAATTTCCATGGTTTATTTACATAATTTGGAAATTAATCCCTACATGAATCATTGGAGATTACTTGTAAATTGATTGATGCATATGAACGGGCTTTAGTCTAGAATTTTGATGCTCATATAGATACTCAGTTTTTGCATCTTACATGAGAAGTTGCTTTTAATCTTCAGTTTAGGATTATGCATTATTTCTATGCAATTTACCATAGCATTGCCCTGAGGAGCTTACAACTAAAAATTTTTGTTTTCCTGGCACAAAGGAGGGCAGCAGAGGGAAAAGACATAATGGCAGTGGCCAGTAGCAAAGAAAACACTATGCATACCGTTTAGTTGTATCCTTAGGCTTATCTTTGCAGTGGATGAAAGCTTCCCGGTAAAAGATGTTCTGAAGCATTACATGAAGAACATAGAGAAAAGTGGCTGTATCCCACATATATGGTTTTGAGAGGGATTCCCGCCATAGTGACATGAGAATGTTTTAAGGGAGTGGAAATATTTGACAGCTGAGATAGTGATGGAGCAGGAGAACAGAAAGCAAATACTTGATTGAAGACTTCTGTTGTATATTCTTCACAGAGTATGAGGAAGGACATATCACCATCTGATGATAGATGAAAGTGTGGCAGGATCCTGTCTGATCAGGTTGTTATGGTACGTTTCAACTTTCCTTCCTGTGGATTGTGGACCAAACTGCTTGGAGCTCTGAAATGTTCTCCTCTCTGGATCCTTGTCTTTCTTGACTCTAGGGATCTCATCTGGCGGTGAATGGTGGTGCAGACCACACCAGGTGACATACCTAGACGGGGACGACATAACTGCTCCCCAAACATTGATATTGGCACAGAACGGGCTGTAGCATTGTCACCTGCATCCCTTTTTTAAAATGCTTGTAACGATGTCACAGTGGGGTGAGGCTCGATATATATCTATTATATATATATATATATAGATATATATATGATCCTTTGAAATTATTCTTTAAAGCTCACCTCTTCCAAATTTTCACCTTAAACCACATAAAAGCTCTATATGTGTAAAAAAGATACTTTAGACTGTGCGTATGATGCTACAACCTGAGAGGGTATACTTTCAATAGTTGCCGTTGCTTATGTTACAACTATGCTATTTACTCTAGTGATATATGGGAAATCGATTTACAAACAAACATTTGTACCAAAAACATTACTAATGATCTGTAGGTGTAGTATGGAGGAGGCCAATAGGAACCACTGTCTTGACTATAAAAGACCTTATTCGAAGGGTTGGAGAGCCAGCATCCTAGCCTTGTGGTTGAGTGTTGGTGCAGTTCGGAGCACGGGATTTGATTCCCCACTTGGCCATGAAACCCATGGTTGGCATGTTTTCAGCCTAAGCCTCCAATCTACTCTGCACAAATCTTGCCAAGAAAAAAACCCCAGACGGTTTGCTTTAGGGTCTACCATACATTGGAAAACAACTTGAGGGCACCAACAGACAACAGATATTCAAAGAGTGTTAAAGCTATTCTATGATCATTTGATGTGAATTAATGTTCATTGTTGGATTGCATGTGTTCTTTGGGGGGTTTCTACCCTATGTGCATGTCCAGGGGAGGGGTGACCAAAATTAACGGGTCTGTAAACCAACCCTGCTGAGGCGAGACTTAAGGAGCTGGGTTATGTTAGCTTGGGATAGACGGTTAAGAGGTTGATATGATCGCCCTGTCTAACTATTAGGGCACTGGCGTGGATTGTATGGACGTTAGTGCTTGCACTAGATGTTGTGCTAAACCTATATGCCAATCCATAAAATTCCTATTTTAACACTTCGAACTTCCTTCCTGTTTTCAAACAGTTAACTTTGTTCTTACGCTGTTATTGGATGAATTCTTTTAATTTTCATCGTGCAGCACCAACCCACACGATAGCGAAGAAACACAGTCTAACCACAGCTACACGATTATGGAAAACTCCACCATTTTATTATCGTCTGTGAATGACCCCACTATCTCCCAGGCGAAGTGCTGTGACCTTGGCCTTACGAGATGGACAATGGCTAACCGTCACTGAACACATCTTGCCAAGACAAACTCTCAGAGTTAGGTTTGCCTTAGGCAGGCATATACGTCTAGAATGCGACTTTAAGGCAACAAAACAAGCAACAAAGTGTTTGGGCAGTTTTGTAAGCGGGCAATCTCTCAAACACACTTGCTTTCCACTGTGTGCTCTCATAATCCAGGCTGCAGCTGGTGATGCTTTGCTCTTCACCACTGAGAGAGGCAACATGGTTGGAGCCTGTTGTGAGTACTGGTAAAGGAAGCTATCAGGGTGTGAAGGGATATGGTAATATGCATATTGAAACAGCCCTTCCCTTTGGAGACAAGCCCGTCTGTTGTTTCAGTGTAAACAAGGGTATCCTTATGCAGAAGTCCTCATAGCATCTCCGGTTCAGCAGCACCAAGTCTGTTGCCCTGTGCCCTGGTGAGTGTGTCAAATGGAAATTATCTGTCCACATCTTTAATACAGACAATACTTGCATGGACAAGCTGTCATTTTTGCATGCTTTTCGCATTCAGTTCTGGTCCCTATGAACTACTTTGCAACATTTTGTCAGTTTCCCAGACGGGTGAGATGGATCCTTGTAGCCCAGCATTGCCAAGGAGTGAATGGGTGACCATTATACCAGACGGGCTAGAGAATCCTAAACCATTAACTGGGTGCAGAAGAAAGATCTGTGAGATTCATTATCAGCAGTTTCTCACAATACTCTGTGTCAGGCTCCAGCCTGCCACCGAAAATTCTTTTCCTTCTCTTATGATAAAATCTGTTAGAAGCCCTGCTTTTCTCCTTGCGTTTTATGTACATCGTCCCAATGCTGACAAACCAATATTCTTTTCTGATCATTTGTACAGGAGAGGGGACATAAATTGGCCTGGGCAACTTACGCCAAGACTATGATCACTGCCGAGTAATCCTTTCTGCACATTATTGTTATTTTGTGCCACAAACCCATCATGGTGCTCTAAATAAAGAAGAGCGACAAAGATTTATTTTTTGTTGCCTCCACTGAATGGCACCAGTCCTAAACATATACCATGGGGTGTGGATGGGCGGGTATATGTTATAGAGGGGAAAAAGAGTGTAGAGATGGTAACAGGAGGGAAATTTAATTTCTGCCCGTTTTACCTCCTTAGTTTTTTTACCTATAGAGTATTCATACTAAAGATCTATGAAAAAAGTATCAACTAACTTCTGAAATACCAAGCAAAAACCGGTAAGACGGTGGACCTAATTTTGTCTGTTCGTATTTCCTCAAGTTTTTGTTTTGTCATTATTGTATGCGATTTACTTGTACACTGGAGCCCTAATCTAAAATCCTCC
>NC_056525.1:133369620-133374242 GCF_019175285.1 Sceloporus undulatus | reverse complement strand
TCAGATAGATAAGTCCATGCTGACTTAGCCGGTCTTCACATCCTGCTTCCACTGCTAAAAAGGGCACGTAACCTAGCAAATGATTGTAAGGCAAACAACGGACTAATGTAAGCAAAATGACAATAAAAGGCCCAGCCAGAAACCTGGCAGGGAGGCAAGCTTGAGGGAAGCTTGTGCACCCCCATTCCTGTCTCTGCGTCTCCTTGCCGCGACATTTGGGTTTTTCTTTTTTTAGCAATCCATGATATCGGTATTATTTTCTTCCAGCTTCACATTTCAAATGAGCTGGTTTTCTTCCTATTACCTTTCTTTACTGGACATCTTTCACAATCATACATAGAAACTGGAAATACAATGGCATGGACAATCCTGACCTTGGTATTCAGTGATATATCCTAATACTTGAAGGCCTAGTCTAGTTCCTTCATAGCTGCCCTTCCAAGACCTTGTCTGCTTCTGATTTCTTCATTGTAGTCTCAATTCTGATTAATGACTGAGCCAAGGTACAGAAAACAGTGCAACTGCATACCAAAGCAATAGCACCAGCAGCAAGTGCACTGTACTGCATGATGCTGTAGGTGTTCTGGCTTCATACCATTGTACTGCTGTTGCAAATCTGCATTTTTGGACTTTGAAAATAATCTGTTAATGGCTACCTCTCACACTTCCAAACAGTAGTTCTTTTGCTCCAAAACACCAATCCCACTTTCTTCCATGAGAATCCTATGACTGGGTGGGATGTGACCAGCTAATTCCTTGCTCAGAATTCCCCAGGAGATTTGAGCAGGTGATCCACAGATGATGTCCGGTGCTTGTTCCAGGAAAATCAACTTGGGCCTGTTACAGACTGCCAAAATAAAGCTGCTTCGGGTCTCTTTGGAGGTATGCTATTTAAATGATGCATGCATCCTAAGAATCCGGAAGCTGCACCAAAGCTGCACTCCAGTGCTTAGGAATGGAGTGTGACTTTGGCGCGACTTCCAGACTGTTAGGACCCATGCATCATTTAAACAGCATACCTCCAAAGAGATCCAAAGCAGCTTTATTTTGGCAGTCTGTAACAGGCCTTAGTATGTTTAAATACCCCTCCTGTTCTGCCACCCTAATATCTATAGCATACATTTAACAATGGAATGGGGGAGAAGAGGTACAGAGTAGGATCCAATAGGATTTGTGTTGCTTGAATCATACTGTGTTGCTTTGTTTTTGTGGACAGAATGACGTCATGATGTTAAAACACTATAACATTTTAATGGCAATCCCTGAAATGTTGAAGTACTCACTACAACATAGGGAAAAAAAAAGAGATGCAGTTTACAGAAGTGTTCAAATAAAAAGGGTCGGAAGCAGTTGTTTCATTCACACATGAAATAAAATGATGGGGGCAGCGTGGCCACCTTCTTTTCCTGTTCATCCTCTTGTGCTACACTAGGCACTCTCATGACGTTTTTCTGTCATGAAACCATGGCAGCAAGAAAGAAAAAAAGAAAGAAAAAAAAAGACCAATCATGAAGCTAAGGGTTGGAAAAGGGAGGAGTCCCTGACACCTGTATTGTTCCTGTACTAGAGAAGAGAAATCTGTGTGTGGAGTGTGAAATAATCATGAGATTATTGCAGAAATGTAGCAAGGTGCAGTATGATTCAAATCCATACTGTGAATATCTGGAGTGGATTACCACGGTTTAAAGATAAAGTACAGTAAGGCTCACAGTCTAAAGTTTTGAAAATCATTGGTAGCTGTTCCAAATTGTTACCATTTCCTAGAATAGTATGGCATTATCTGCATATTTTAAACCGTTGATATTCCTTCTGCTATTTTTCTTGCTTCCCTGCTCCAAGTCTAATCTAATTTTCCATATGATATGTTTAGTGTATAAACCTAACAGATAGGATAATAAAACACAGCCTTGTCTGATGTCCTTGCCAATTGGAAACCATTTTGTTTCTCCATAGTCTGTCATTACAATAATGTCTTGTCCTGAGTATAGGTTTTGCATCAGGACAATCAAATGTTCTGGCACACAATTTCTTTAAAATCATTCCATCATTTTTCATGATCTACACAGTCAAAAGTTTTGCTATAATATATAAAGCACAGGCTCATTTTCTTTTGAAATTCTGTGGTGCACTCCATTTTCCTACATACGTTTGTGATATGATCCTTAGTGCATGTTCTTTTTCTAAACCCAGTTTGGACATTGTCTTGCTCCATGTGCAGTAAAAATCTTTGCTTCCATGGGAGATTAATGCAGTGGTCTGATGTTTCAATCCCTGGTGTTTCCTTTATTGGAAATGTAGGTATAATGTTTCCAATCTGTGGGCTGCTATTTTGTTCTCCTTATTTGATAGCACCTTTTAGCAAGAACTTGAATGGGTCTTGTATCTTATAGCTTTTCTATTGGTATGTCATTTGTTCCAGATGATTTATTTCTTATAAGTAGTTTGAATGTGGTTTTCATTTCACTTTCTAAAACTGTGGGTTCAACTTCAAATTGTTCTTCCTTGAATGAATCTGTCATCCTTTCATTTCTTTAGTTTTTTGTGGGGGTTTTGGGCTATGTGGCCATGTTCTAGAAGAGTTTCTTCTTGACGTTTCGCCAGCATCTGTGGCTGGCATCTTCAGAGAATGTTTGCCTGGAAAGAACTTGGGTATATATGTGACCTGGAAAGTATATATACCCAAGTCCTTTCCAGGCAAGCATTTCTGAAGATGCCAGCCACAGATGCTGGCGAACATCAACAAGAAACTCTTCTAGAACATGGCCACATAGCCCAAAAAACTATGGATGCTGGGCATGAAATCCCTCAACTTCACTTTCATTTCTTTGATATGTCAATTGTCTTTTTATTTATTCTTGTTCATGTAATGTCATGCCAGTCATATAGCATCCATACTCTTGGTTTAACCTTCCCTTTGCTTCCTCAGGATTTGCAGATCTCTTCTATGTTTTTATTATCTTCTTCTATTTCTCTGGATTGTTATATTAGGTCTTTTGTCCCTGCGTACAAGTAACTGAACAGTTTATATTGGCCATCAGATGACATTTCTTAGATTGTACGCCAAGGGTAGGTTTACTCGTGTCTATTTTATTGTTTGTATGTACAGTGCTGTGCAAATCTACAGTGTTATATAAATAAAGCATAATAATAATAATAACCTATGTATATAGTCGCCTCTTTGGTTTCCTGTTTGCAAAGGACAAATGGTTGGCCTCATAAAATTAGATCAGTCACTTACCTGCTTTGATTCCTGAACTGAGAACAAGTTTTCTCATATTATTTGGTCCCACTTTCTTTCCTACTGTGGTGTCCCAATCATCTATGATTATCAACATGTCATTTTTTGGTGTGTGATCAGTTTCCTCCTGGACACCAGCAGAGTATCTTTTAATTTCTTCCTCTTCTTATGTAGTTGGTACATAACCTTGGATTGTGGTTGTATTGATGGATTTTCCCTGGAGTCTTATTGATATTGTCAGATTTCACATTACATCCTCTGACTGCTTTTGTTAAATCTCTTCCTGATATTAATGCCACCCAATATCTTCTTAGATTTTGATTTCCTGAGTAAAACACTGTGTAGTTATCTGACTAAAAATGTCCTATTCCTGCCTTCTTTAGCTCACTCACCTCAAGTACTGCAACATTTATACTTCTGTTTCTTGTTTTACATTGTCTAGCTTCCCCTGATTCTTGCGTCTAACATTTCATATTCCTATAACATGCATTGGGTAGTTTGCTTCCACCTTTGAGCATGCCAACACCTGGATGTCCTTTGGGCTTGAGTCCAGTTGTGTCACTAGACCCAGGGCTACTTGTATTTGTCCTCCACTCTTCCACAATAACTGGTCGAGTGCCTTCTGACCTGCAAGTCTCATCTTCTGGCACCATCTCTTGTTTCCTTTTGGATTGTCTCATTATGTTTTTTTTTAATAAAATACATTCAAAAGTGGTTTACTGGTACCTCTTTCTGCATACTACTAACAAATGTTTGCTGGCATGTCATTGCCATTGCCTCTGAGAGATGCTTCTCCAGTGCCCCCCCCCCCCACACACACTGCTGCTTCTGGCTAGTGGCTGTTTGGCACATTTAGTCTTGCTGTTCAGCAAACCCCTTTCCCATGTGAGAGACCCTATCAGCAGCAATGCTACCATTATAATATCCTCTTGTCTCAGAGGCACTTGCAATCTCGCCACTATGAAAAAATAGTACCATGGTGGGTAAAGTGGTATTAAAATGGTGTATGTGTAGTGTGATAGAGACTAAATTACATTCCAGATTACTGGAAATTTGTTTCGATTCTTCCTCGAATGCACTCTTCCTGTATTGCTAACTCTGGATAATTGCACATTAAGAGATCTAAACACTTTCCTATTACTTATGCCTTAGCTAACCTGTGTTGTTGTACAGTAATACTGTGACATCTTCTTTTGTTACAGCACGACTGAACATCTTTGATGCCATGCCACTTCCGGTGACTGAGTAATACAATGTTCCCTCCACATTTACAGGGGTTAGGGGTGAAGGACCCCTGTGAATGTGGAAAAGCCACAAATAAAAAAACCACAATATTATTTTTACCTAAGATAACACCTCTCTAGAAATCTCCAGGTCTTCCAGT
>NC_056525.1:133367705-133369520 GCF_019175285.1 Sceloporus undulatus | reverse complement strand
AGGTAACTTTGCTGTTACCTGCCTCGATCCTCAAAGCGGAAGAGGCGGGATATAAATATATATTTATTATTATATATTATTATGGAACTGAAAACACTGGCAGTCCTGAACACAGAGGAGAAAAAATCATGTGCCATCCCTTATTAGTATAGTCCAGCTACAAGATCCACATGTTACCCAGAGGAGAAATGTATGGTGTTGGAGAAAAAACAGTCTTATAAGCAAAAACTTAAAGATTACTTTTTAATGCTTGATAGAAGCTCTCATGGAGCCATTTCCATCACAGAAGCATAGAACTGGAAGGAACCCTTTGGACCATCAAATCTAACCCCCTGCCCAACAAATTAAATGCAGCTTAATGGGTCTGTTGTGGCCATGTGGCAACCTAACATGTATTACTTGGCATGGGCCACAAAGAGTGCAATTGGCAGGAATACTGAAATATCCCCCTACCCCCCCCCCCCCCCATTGTCAGCTAATGCATTATGTTTGTGTGGGAGACTGGCTGTCCAGCTGTGATGTACCTAGACATCTAAATCTGGCAAGCCTCCATATTCATTAGCATGTGGCTGTGTGGTCTGAGCCAAGGTGTTTTCACCACGTCCACTGTAGGCAAGTGGTGGCTTGTGCTGTTCTGAAAGAGCATTTACAAAAATCAGCAGTGAATTTATCAAACATCAATAGCCCATGTGTTTTGATTGCTGGTGGACATCCCTCTGCATAGGAAGGTGGGAGATTGCTCTGATCAACTCTTCAAAAGCTGTGCATCATGATAAGGAAGGAGAAAGTGGGGAAGAGAGTGAGTCTCACAATTTGACACTTTGCCAATCAATGCATCCACCAGATGGTACAAGACACCAAAGAAGTTTGGTGTCAGATGTTCAGTGGCTGCAGAAACCATCACTGAGATGGGTTGTGGGATAGAACTTGTCCTACTGTGCCTCACGGTATTCCTCTGTGACATACAGCAGGTGAGTTTAAATATATCCTATTGAAAATACACCTGTGCAATTGCATCAAAGTTGTCGTTTACAACCCCCCTACTTCCCTCCCCTCAGAGATAATGAATTTCTTCAGCAGCCTTGTGTCCCTATATTGTGTGGGCACTTATGATAGGTGCCATATTGAAAGCAAAGGAATTATTATATAAATAGGAAGCACACCTACTCCTGTCTCCTGTAGGGCACCATGAATCACACAGAGATATTGAATGATGTGAAGATAACTCCAAAGAAAGAACTATGATGCCTATGTGTTCTAGAACTCTGTATTTCTTGAGAACACATAGATCCTTGGGTTGTTTTAGGGATTTAGGCTATAATAGTTGGTAAAATGTAAATCATTTCTTGTTGCTCTTATGTGCCTTCAAGTCAAAGGTGACTGAATCCTAGAGTTTTCTTAGCAAGATTTATTTAGAGGAGGTTTGCCATTGCTTTCCTCTAAGATCAATAGAGAGACTTGTTTAAGGTCACACACTGGGGCCCCATTCATACTGGCCTAAAAGACGTGGAGGGAAGTGGGATGATCCGGATGCCCCTCCCCCAAATCGCTCCGTTAGCAAGTGCCCACTACAAATTTGAAATCGAATGCATTCTGTTTGAAATCGAATGCATTCTGTGTCTGCCGGCGAGGTGGCCGCTGTCAATCAAGCGATTGTCATGGTGACGTTTTGCAGGGCATCGGAAAGTGTCCTCCCCCTCCTCCCTTTTTTTTAAAGAGCCAGGCACAGGGTTAATTTTTTTATAAACCTGTGGGCATTTGGGTCAGATCTGCCCCTGTCCTAGGCAAAGGATGGGATTGCCATGCATTTTTTTT
>NC_056525.1:133366052-133367605 GCF_019175285.1 Sceloporus undulatus | reverse complement strand
AATAATAATAATAATAATAATAATAATAATAATAATAATAATAATATCTCTTGCTGTAGGTCCACACTAGAGTTGCCAAAGGAATTTTACCCAGATTCTAGGTATGGCACTTCATTGTCTAGCTTTCATAACTATACATATAAATGGGAAATGTGATGGCATGGACTGTTAAGAAAGCTGATAGAAAGAAAATAAACTCTTTTGAAATGTGTTTTTGGAAGAAGAATTCTATGGATATCATGGACTGCTAAAAAGACCAGTAAATGAGTCCTAGAGAAAATCTAGTCTGAACTTTCCCTAGAAGGCAAGATGAATAAATTGAGAATTCCCTATTTAGGCCACATCATGAGAAGACTAGAAAAGACAATAATGCTTGGTAAGGCAGAAGGCAGTTCGAAAAGAGAAAGACTGCATTCCAGATGGGTAGACTTGATCAAGGAAGCCATGGACCTGAGTCTGCAAGACCTGAGTAGAGCTGATGATGATAGGGTGACTTGAAGGTCATGGAGTTGTCATAAGTCATAATCAACTTGACAGCAATTAACAACAACAAGGCATGGCATTTAGACCATCATCAGGTCTAGAGTCCAAGCTTTTATTAAAAGAAAAAGAGAAGGAGCAAGTCTCCAGCCCTCATAAGAATGGGTCAAAATGAACAGTCAAACTATTCTGACCAATTGTTTTAATGAGAAACAACTCTGCCCCTGAATTTGAGTATGTTCGGGCAATGACTGATGTCTCCAACCTATGACTGACATTTACAATAGAGTTAGAATAAAACAAATTTGCACTAGAAATGAAATTAATGTCTTTCAGTTACAATTTTTACTTCCCTGGGTCAAAGTTATACCTTGGCAGGGAAATCAACCTTTTGGAAGAAAGTCTAGCTTAAATCTGTTTTGAAGAACTCCTTGCAAAGACTGCACAAAAAGCAATGCAATCATTGGAATGAAGTAGAAGGATGCAACAAAGCAAGACAAAAGCTGAAAACTTATTAGCATTTAAGGTTTAATGAAGTCTTTTGTTTTTCCAAAATTGCTTGATATAGCAGTATTATGCATTTACATTAAATATAAACTGTTATCTGCTACCTTACTTTGTCTTCTCCTCCTCCTGCTCCTTGTCTTGCACAGCTGGAGCACTACTGACTTCATTCACTTCCTTACCTGCACTATCTTTAAAGGAGCATTTGCAGCTTTGTCCAAGCACGTGACATGAAGCATATGGGGCTAGGAAGAGACAGTTCGAGGTCCAGCTGCAATTCCAATGGAAGAAAGCATGACATAGGGGCTTTCTTGCAGGCCTTCCCAACCTAGTTAACAAACCCTAGCTTCCTCTCCCCCTCTATGAGTATAATTTCAACTGTGATTTATGTCTCTCCGCCCACTAAATTTTTCTTCTTTTTAAGGCAATTATGTACAGTATTGTATTTTATTGTTTTTAACCCTGATTATTTAATTTGTAGTTTTACCATAGGGATGGGGGTTTGGGTACGGATTAATTTTGTATTTTATTGTATTTTAAAATGGATTTTTACTGTTGTAACCCGCCCG
>NC_056525.1:133357516-133363052 GCF_019175285.1 Sceloporus undulatus | reverse complement strand
ATCTCCCTGCCACAGTGATAGCAATGTCATGCTTAAACCACTGTGAAATATTTCAGCACTTCCTTAAACATTGTAAATTTCCATTGGTTTATTTACAATAATTTGGAAATTAATCCCACTGAATTCATTGGAAGCTACTATCAAATGAAGATGCATATGAACGGGCTGTCAGTCTAGGAATTTTGCTGCTTATATAGATCCGCAGTTTTTGTCATTATTACAATTGAGAAGCTTTGCTTTTAATCTTCATTTAGATTATGCATTATTTATATGGCAATTTACATAGCATGCCCTGAGGAGCTTACAACTTAAAATCTGGCACAAAGGAGGCAGCAGAGGGAAAAGACTATGGCAGTGGCCAGGAGAAAAGAAACACTATGCATTCCGTTTAGTTGTACTTCCTTAGGCTTATCTGCAGTGGATGAAAGCTTCACGGGAAAATGTATGTTCTGAATAATTACATGAAGAAATAGAGAAAAGTGGCTTTATCACATATATGTTTTGAGAGGGACTTCCAGCCATAGTTGAAGATGAATTGTTTAAGGGAGCTGGAAATATTTGACAGCTGAGAATGATGGAGCAGGAGAACAGAAAAATACTTTGATTGAAACTTACTGTTGTATTATTCTTCAAGAGTACGAGAGAAGACATATCACCCACTCTGATGTAGATGAAAGTGGGCAGGATCCTGTCTGATCAGGTTGTTATGGTTACGTTTCAACTTTTCCTTCCTGGGGATGTGGACAAACTGCTTGGAGCTCTGAAATGTTTCCTCTCTGGATCCTTGTCTTTCTTGACTCAGGGATATCACTGGCGGTGAAGGAGGTGCAGACCACACCAGGTGACATCCTAGAAGGGGACAACATCACTGCTCCCCAAACATCTGATATTTGGCACAGAAGGGCTGTAGCATTCACCTGCATCCCTTTAAAATGCTGAAAGATTATACATGTGGGTTGAGGTTCATATATATATATATATATATATATATATATATATATATATATATATATTTTTGAAATTTTCTTTAAAAGCATCACATCTTACCAAATTTTCACCTTAACCACATTAAACTATATATGTGTAAATACATTTAGACTGTGCGTATGATGCTACAACTGAGAGGTATAATTTCAATGTTGCTAGTTGCTTATGTTACAACTATTGCTATTACATCTAGTGATATATGGGAAATACGATTTACAAACAACATGGGTACAAAAACATTACTAATGATTCTGTATGGTGTAGTATGAGAGGAGGCTAATTAGACACCACTGTCTTGACTATTAAAAGACCTTATTCAAAGGGTTGGGAGAGCCAGCATAGCATTGTGGTTTGAGTGTTGGACTGCAGTTCTGGAGAACGGGATTTGATTTCCCCACTTGGCCATGAAACCCACTGGTTGGCATGTTTTCAGCCTCAGTCTCAAACCTACTCTGCACAAATCTTGCCAAGAAAACCCCATGATAGGTTTGCTTTAGGGTCTCCATACATTGGAAACAACTTGAAGGCACACAACAACAACAATATTCAAAGAGTTAAGCTATCTATATCTTTGATGTAATTAATGTCTCTTTGTGGGATGCATGTGTTTCTTTGGGGTTTCTACCATATGTGCATGTCCAGAGGAGGTTGACCAAAATGGCGAAGGGTCTGTAAACCATGCCCTATGAGGAGAGACTTAAGGAGCTGGGTATGTTTAGCCTGGAGAATAGAAGGTTAAGAGGTGATATGATAGCCCTGTCTAAATATGAGGGCACGGGGCGGATTGTATGGAAGTAGCTCTGCAAAGATGCTGTGTAAACCATATGCCAATCCATAAAATTTCCTATTTTAACACTTCGAACTTCCTTCCTGTTTTCAACAGTAACTTTCTTCTTTAGCTGTTATTGGATAATTCTTTTAATTTTCAGTGCAGCACACACAGATAGAGAAACACACAAACCACAGCTACACATATGGAAAATTCCACCATTTTATATCCTGCGAATTAGCCCCACTATCTCCCAGGCAGTGCTAGTGACCCTTGGCCTTAAGAGAAGACAATGGCTAACCTTCACTGAACAAATCTTGCCAAGACAACTCCAGGTTAGGTTTGCCTTAGGCAGGCTATAAGTCAGAAGCGACTTGAAGGCACAAAACAACAACAAAGTGTTTGGCAGTTTTGTAAGGAATCTCTCAAAACAATGCTCTTCCATGTGTGCCTCCATAATCCAGGCTGCAGCTGGTGATGCCTTTGCTCTTCACACTGAGAGATGGGCAACAGGTGGAGCCTGTTTGTGAGTACTGGTAAAGGAAGCTATAAGGTGTGTGAAAGGGATGGTAATATGAATATTGCAACAGCCCTTCCCTTTGGAACAGCACCGTCTGTTGTTTCAGTGTAAACAAGGTATTTAATATGCAGAAGTCCTCATTAGCATCTCCTGGTTTCAGCAGCACCAAGTCTGTTGCTGTGCCCCTGGGATGTGTCACAGGAAATATCTGTACACATCTTTTAATTACAGACAAATGCATGGACAAGCTGTCATTTGCAGCTTCCCATTCACTCTGGTCCCTAGACTACTTTTGCAAATTTTGCAGTCCCAGAGGTGAGAGGATCCTTGTAGCCCAGCATTGCAAGAGTGAGGTGACCAGTAACCATGACGGGCATAAGAATCCCTAAACCATTAACTGTTGTGCAGAAGAAAGAATTTGAGATTCAACAGGTTTTCTCACAATACTCTGTGTCAGGCTCCACCTGCCAAAATTCTTTCTCCTTTCTCTTATGATAAAATATGTAGAAGCCCTGCTTTTCTCCTTTGCAGTTTTTATGCTACATCGTACCAATGATGACAACAATATTTCTATCATTTGTACAGGAGAGAAAAATTTGGCATGGGCAACTTTACAAAGACTATGATCCTGCCAGTAACTCCTTTTCTGCACAATTATTGTTGTGCCACAAACACACATGGTGCTCTAAATAAAGAAGAGAAATTAGATTTATTTTTTGTTGCTCCACTGAATGCACAGTCCTAAAAATATACATGGGGTGTGGAGGGAGGGTATATGTTAAGAGGGGAAAAAGAAGTGAGAGATGGATAACAGGAGGGAAATTAATTCTGCCCGTTTTACCTCCTTAGTTTTAACTACTAGAGTATCATACTAAAGACATATGAAAGTCTCAACTAACTTATTGAGATACCAAAGAAAAACAGTGTAAGAAGGTGGACATAATTTGTCTGTCGTATTTCCTCAAGTTTTGTATTGTCATTATTGTAATGTATTATTGTACACTGGAGCCCTAATCTAAAATCTCAGGTTTCTATCTCTCTTTAACTAAATCCTGTAGGGGTGAGAAGATATAAAACCAACAAAAGTGGTGGGCAGAAGGAGAAGGAAACCATCAGACTGTGACAAAAATAGTTATTAATCCTTCTTTGAAGAGTGCCCAAGTCACTTGTGACTGAATTGTTTTAGGTGGTATACCAAAATTACATGTTAAGGATATTAAATTTATCTGACAAGGGGCCATTTAGACTACCTTTTACCCCAGATCAGGAACCGAATCTTGCATGTGAAGTTCATATTTGCCCTGAATCTCTCACAAGTGAATCCGAGGCTTCCACAACCATTTCAGGACAAATGCCCCTTAGCGCGGGTCATTTGGAATTGGGGTAAAAGCTGTATCTTTTGAAAAAAACGGGTTTGGCGAATATGAACTTGCCCCCAATCATGATTGCGGCAAGTTCGGGGGAGGGATGTAGGTCAGAGGGAGGGCAGAGGGCAGAGCATTCTCTCCCCTTCATTGAAGAAGGAGGAAGAGGAGGAGCCAAAGGGTGCCAAGAGAATCGGGGACAGAGGAGGATCAGGAGGAGGAGGAGGAGGAGGATGAAGGAGCTGAGGAAAAGAAGGGGGGCATGGAGGGCAATTGGGGTAATGGAGCAGGAGGAGGTTCAGGGTAGGTCAGAGGGAGGACACCAAATGGAGCAAGCCTCCGCTTTCGCCCCGGGAGCTTTCTCTCTTTTATTATTTTTAAACTTATTTTTGACAAACTATGCACATGTTTTTGCTACAGGTAGATTAGATAGATAGATAGATAGATAGATAGATAGATAGATAGATAGATAGATAGATAGTGGCTGTCTGTCTGTTCACTTTCCCTTTCCTTTCCGCTTCCAGCAGCAAGGCACTTTGCAAAAGGCTTTTGCAAAAGGCTTTTTTTGTACATGAATGTTACAATGCGAATGTTACAAACGTTTCTCTTTCAAATTTGGCAAATTGATACAGAATGCTTTTGCTACATATGTGTATTTTGGGCTGGCAATGAAGGAAAGCAAAGGATACAGAGATGGCATTCCAAGGTGAGGAATTAATTTATTATTATTATTATTATTATTATTATTATTATTATTATTATTATTATTATTATTATTAGGCATTCTGGGGTAGCAAGGAGGGAGGATGCAGGATGCAGAGATGGCATTAGATTGCATTTTGGGGTTGAAAATGGGGCCAAGGGAAGATCCATAACCTGCAGTGACCCAATCCCCCACAACACACACACACACACACAAATTTGACAGCATCTGCACATTTTGGTGCCTGTTTTTTAAAAAAAAAATGAAGGGGGAAGCATAGTTCTGATTGCCCAATGGCTGTAGGAAACGTCATGTCCATGAAGGTGGAAATAAATTTGATTGACAGCAAAGGAGCCTTTCTTTAAAACCGCTTTGGGAAATGTGAACTCTCTGCCAGAGCTGCATGGCATTCAGGGTTAAATTACCCTGATTGGGTACTGGGCACTTGCTTCTGGAGGGATTCGGGAGAGAGGGGGGGAACAAACCGAATCTGCCCAGTTCTATCCAGTGGGAAAAGGTAAGTTTGAATGGGGCCTGAAATATATCAAGCAATCTTCAGGTAAACAGGTTTTCTAGCACCAAACTGAGCTTTTGCACCACAGACCTTTCTTTCCTTCTTCTTCTTTCCTTCTTCACTTTGAAAATCTCCCAAATATATTTTTATTCTTAACTGCCCCATTTTTCCTCTTGTTCTCTTTTCAAAGGAATATATGTTTTAATCTCAGTAGAACCTGCATAATTAAGTCAGAATAGTTAAGATGAATTTATCATGTTAAAATTATTATGTTCTAAATGTTTATAAACTTTTAAAATGGCCCAACTATCTATAGTTTGGCTAGGAGTGTATTTGTAGTGTGTCATACCAGTTACATTTTGAAGTGTCCTATTGAGAAATGATAGATTTAATGATGCCACCATGATGAGCAATTGTCTCTAAATTGTGACTTTGGAAGGATACAGACCACCCAAAAAGGGTGGTCTGCTGCCGCCTCCATTTCCGCCAGCTGGAAGCCTCAGCCGCCAAACAGTGAGGCTTCCCAGTGGTGGAAAAAGAACTCGCAAAAAGCGGGTTCTTTTTGCATTGTGCTTGCGATGCCCGAGTGCACAAATGGCGCACTCGTGACATCGCAAATGCGGCGCAACATGCAGACGCTACGTGTCCATCACTTCAAAATGGCAGTGCCCGTGTGTAC
>NC_056525.1:133346187-133357491 GCF_019175285.1 Sceloporus undulatus | reverse complement strand
TTTTCCCCTTGTACCGATTTGTCTTGGCTCCTTACAGCTCCCCCACAGCACGTTCTTTCTTTTCGCTCTTTTTTCTCGTCGTTTCTTTTCCTTATCCTTGCTCACCCCATGCCTCTTTCGCTTACTTCTTTCAGCTTCACCCCAACGTGCTCATGCCTTTGCTCCCTCCTCTTGTTCTTTCATTTCCACTCTCTGCTTGCACATCTCATCTCCCGTCCCCCCCACCCCCCTAAGTTCGCACAGTAAAGCTCATAGAGACCACCCTTACCTTGCCCCGCTACGTAACCCTTGCCTTCACGTGCATACTTTTCCCCTTGCTCGGGTGACTCATGCCTTTCTCTTGCCCTTGAATCCACTTTTTTGAACTGTTTACATCCCTCCATTTATTATAATTATATTTATATGATTATTATTAGGATATGATTATTATTAATTATTCTAGTCCACCCAATCACAAAGAATCCGGGCGGTTACACAAGTAAAAATCCATTTTAAATACAAAAATACAAAAGTAATCCGTACCAAACCCCCCCCATGTGAAACTACAATTAAATAATCGGGTTAAAAACAAAAAATAACATACATAATTGCCTTAAAAGAGGAAAAATTTAGTGGGCGGAGAGACATAAATCACAGTTGAAATTATACTCATAGAGGGGGGAGGAAGCTAGGGTTTGTTAACTAGTTGGGAGGCTGCAAGAAAGCCCCATGTCTTGCTTTCTTCCATTGGAATTGCAGCTGGACCTCCAACGTCTCTTCCGAGCCCATATGCTTCATGTCACGTGCTTGACAAAGCTGCAAATGCCCTTTAAAGATAGTGCAGGTAAGAGTGAATGAGTCAGTAGTGCTCCACTGTGCAAGACAAGGAGCAGGAGGAGGAGAAGACAAGTAAGGTAGAAGATAACAGTTCTATATTTGAATGTAAATGCATAATACTGCTATATCAAGCAATTTTGGAAAACAAAGACTTCATTAAACCTTAAATGCTAATAAGTTTTCAGCTTTTGTCTTGCTTTGTTGCATCCTTCTACTCATTCCAATGATTGCATTGCTTTCTGTGCAGTCTTTGCAAGGAGTTCTTCAAAACAGATTTAAGCTAGACTTTTCTCCAAAAGGTTGATTTCCCTGCCATGGTATAACTTGACCCAGGAAGTAAAAATTGTAACTGAAAGACATTAACATTTTAGTGCAAATTTGTTTATTCTAACTCTATTGTAATATCAGTCATAGGTTGGAGACATCAGTCAGTGCCGAACATACTCAAATCAGGGGCAGAGTTGTTTCTCATTAAAACAATTGGTCAGAATAGTTGACTTTCATTTTGACCCATTCTTATGAGGGCTGGAGACTTGCTCCTTCTCTTTTTCTTTTAATAAAAGCTGGACTCTAAGACCTGATATGGTCAAATGCCATGCCTTTTGTTGTGTTAATTGCTGTCAAGTTGATTATGACTTAGACAACCCATGACCTTCAAGTCACCCTATCAATCATCAGCTCTACTCAGGTCTTGCAGACTCAGGTCCATGGCTTCCTTGATCAGTCACCCATCTGGAATGCAGTCTTCTCTTTTCCAACTGCCTTCTGCCTTACCAAGCATTATTCTTTTCTAGTCTCTCATGATGTGGCAATAGGGAATCTCAATTATTCATCTTGCCTTCTAGGGAAAGTTCAAACAGATTTTCTCTAGGACTCATTACTGGTCTTTTTAGCAGTCCATGATATCCATAGAATTCTTCTTCCAAAAACACATTTCAAAAGAGTGTATTTTCTTTCTATCAGCTTTCTTTAACAGTCCATGCCATCACATTTCCCATTTATATGTAGAGTTATGAAAGCTAGACAATGAAGTGCCATACCTAGAATCTGGGTAAAATTCCTTTGGGCAACTCTAGTGTGGAACCTACAGCAAGAGTATTATTATATTATTATTATGAATTATGATTATTAGTAGTATTATTATTTTTATATACTGCCCCTTTCCCCAAAACTGGGACTCACTGTGGCTCACAACATAAAAAAAAAAAAACCAGTACAAAGCATACAAAAATAGTAATTAAAAAATAATTAAATTATTACAACATTAAAACAAGTTATATATTAAAAAATAAATACAATCAAAGAGTAAAATGTAACAGAAATTCTATAAAATAAGACACAACCTCATCCCATGCGTTAAAAACTTTCTTTTTTAATGCCTGTCTAAACAGGTAGGTCTTAGCTTGCCACCGGAAGATAACAAGGGGCCATTCTGGCCTCCCTGGGCAGGGAGTTCCACAGTCTAGGGGCTGCCATGGAAAAGGCCTTCTTGTGTCACACCAATTGTGCTTGCAATGGTGTGGGACTGAAGAGACTCCAGAGGATCTCAGGGGCCCTGGTCGGCTCATTAGGGAAATAGGGTTTGCCAAATAATAATAAATAATAAATAATAATATAGAATAATAATAAACAACAACACAACAAACAAATTTTATTTATGTTTTCCCCCCCCTCTTCCAGTGGATCGAGCAGGTGTTACAGACTAGTAAAAATCACAAGGTAATGTGTCTAAAAATTCAATTAAAACTGCTAAAACGATAAAAAATCAATGTCAGATAATAACAATAGCATCACTAGCAAGGCACAGATCATAACATAGACAAGAGCATAACATTCATACCCGGGGGTATTCATATCATATCAGGGGGTATGCCAAACAAAAATCTCAGTTTTAACTGCTTTTCTAAATGTTTCTAACAAGGCCATCAGTCGGATCTCCGTCAGGAAGGCTGTTCTAAAGTCTCGGAGCCATTGTTGAGAATGCTTTGGGAAGTATAGTGTATTTGGAGGTTGGTATTTTCCAATAAGTTCTTACCCATGTTCTAAGAGTGCGGGGCGCATTGTATGGGGAGATGCGGTCCCGTAAGTAACTTGGACCCAAGCCATGTAGGGCTTTATGGTAATAACCAACACCTTGTACTGTGCCCGGAACAAATAGGGAGCCATTGAGATCTTTTAGAATAGGTGTAATATGGTCAAACTTGATGAGCCAGTGACTAATCTGGCTGCCATATTTTTGTACTAACTGAAGCTTCTGAGCTTGGTATAAGGGTAGCCCATGTAAAGCGCATTACAGAAATCTAGACAAGAAGTTACCAGAGCATGTATCACAGTTTCAAGGTCTCCCAATCCAGTGGGTCGCAGTTGACGTATCACAACCGAAGTTGATAGCAAGCACTTCTGGCCCATTGCACTCTACCTGAGATGTCAATTGGAGGGACGAGTCCAGAAATACTCCTAAACTGCAAACTTCGGTCCTTCAGGGGAAGTGTGACCCCATCCAGGACAGGTTGGCAAATTTCCTTCCTTAGAACTGAGAGCCATCATAGTACTTCCATTTTCTCTGGATTCAGTCTGATTTTGTTCCCTCATCCAAATAGGCTAGATCTGAGCCATATATGGCTTTATATAGGCCATAACCAGCACTTTGAATTGTACCCAGAAACAAACAGGCACTAGTGGAGCTGTTTCAAACAGAGCATTGTGTGGTGTTTGTAATCTGCCCCTTTTAACAAACTGGCTGCAGCTCTTTGGACCAGCTGAAATTTGTGAATACTCTCCAAAGGCACCACAAGTAGAGTGCATTATAGTAGTCCAATGGGATGTAAGCAAGCAGTACCACTGAGGCTAGATCCAGTGTCTCAAGTAACAGGCACAGTTGGCGCACACTTTTAAATGTGCAAAAGCACTCCTGGTCACTGCAGAGACCTGGGCCTCCATTCAAAGCTGAACCCAGGAGTACTCCCAAACGGCGAACCTGCACCTTCAGGGGGAGTGTCGTCCCATCTAACATAGGCTGATCCTTATTCCCTGATCTGCCTTCTGACTGACCAGGAGCACCTCTGTCTTGTCTGGATTAAGTTTACATTTGTTTGCCCTCATCCAGTCTATTACTGATTTACAGAACACTGGTTT
This sequence comes from Sceloporus undulatus, assembly GCF_019175285.1. NCBI lineage: Eukaryota > Metazoa > Chordata > Lepidosauria > Squamata > Phrynosomatidae > Sceloporus > Sceloporus undulatus. The sequence continues at coordinate 133,353,540 of NC_056525.1, read as the reverse complement.
AAGACCAGGACAGCCTCCTTGGTCAGAGGTGGAAAGGATAAGTAGAGTTGGTGGCATCTGCATATTGATGGCACTTAACCCAAAACTCCAGATGACCACTCCCAGCAGTTTCATGTATATGTTAAATAGCATAGGGGACAATACAGAATCTTGAGGCCAGGCCAAGGGGTTGAGGAGCCAATGGCCAGGGGGTTGAGGAGGAGTCCTTTACCACCTTAGGGTTCACAGCCTCCAGGAAGGAGCACTGTGAAAACAGTGCCTCCAAGTCCCATTCTGTAGTGGCAGTTGCAGAAGGATACCCAAGCATTGAATGGTCGATAGTTTTGCTGATCTTTCAGTGGTTGTTTGATATTAACAGGAACATACTCCCTGTCCAGTTCCCTGTGTAGGTCATCCACCAAGGCAAACCAAGGCTGAAACAATTGAAATGGATCTAGATAATCCGTTTTCATCCAGAAAACCCTGGAGCTGGGAAGCCACCACACGTTCCACTACCTTGTCTAAAAATAGTAGGTTGGACAATGGCTGAAATTATTCATTAAAGTGGGGTTGAGAGATGGCTTTTTTAACAAAGGCCTCACAACTTCCTCCTTTAGACAAAGCAGGTACGAGTTGCTCGTAACTGTTACCTTCACTGTAGTGGTAATTGTTCTAACCCATCCCTAACTTTTCCCATCCCCATGGTTAGGGGGATTATCAGAATTGGCTCACCAGGGGGCCTATTGGCAGCATACTGCCTAGGTACAAAAGGTTAGTTCCTTAGTATATCCCTCAGTTACATGTGTGGAAGTACAACGGGGCTGAAGAACTAATGCCACTGCAGGTGTCTAAAATGGCATTGAATAAGAGCCTCACATAAAGCAAATATAAGAACGAAGATATAAGAAGCTGGTGTGGAAACATAGTGTTCATCTATCATTATTTTCTCAGATAATTTGTTGAGGATTTTTGTCAATAGATATCTTCTGGAGAGGCCTCATAAATAGGCAGAAACAGACCTAAAGAAAAGAGGAGAGGAGGAGAAGCTGTAAAGCACCTAAAGATTTGCAAAAAGGCTGTAAAAAGGTTGTGAAAGGCTGTAAAAAAACTATGAAGGAGGAGAGAAAAAAACTATGAAGCTACAACTGGGCAGACTTGCTAGAGCTGAGGGTTTGGATAGAATATTATTACTGTAACACAGTGTGACAAGTAAAATCAATTCATAAGTACAACTGCCTTATAGTGCTTAAAACTGATATCGAGTAGGAACTCAATTATTTAAATCTATAGAGACTGTCTAATGTGTTAAACTATTTTTAAATTTTTTCACCAATATGTACAAACAGTTGATTTCATAACACTGTGGAATGAAAAATGCTGAGAAAATGGCTGCTCTTAAAAAAGGAATGATCAAACACACTATAGATCCAAACTCAAAGAAGAGGCTCGTTGAGGATACTATGAATAATAGATCCTAATATGCTATTACAGTGGAACCTCGCCATAACGCGGGGGATCCGTTCCGGATCCCGCCGCATATGGCGATTTCCGCCTATGCTCGAGCCCCATTGTAAACAATGGGGCTCGTGCAGGCACCAGAGGTGCACGGGGTGCAACGGGCGCGGCGGAGTGCAACGGGTGTGCGCGCGGCAACAGGCGCACGCGCCCAGTTCAACTGAATGGACGCCCGCCCCTCCACCCATGCACGCCCAGCGGCTTGAGCGCGTACGCTCAAAGCCGCTTATAAAAAGTCGTGTATGCGGAGGCCCCACTGTACTTGAAGAAGTTAGAAAAAAAGAAATGAAGAAACTGAAGACAGGAAATAAAGGAAGATCGAAGAGAAGGCCACAAAGAAACAAGAGAGGAAATAAAGAAAGCCAAGCAGAATAAGGTAGAGCTGGGGAAAAAAACTGGATAATTTTTTGGGGGGAGAAGGATGAGAAAAATCGACATCAGATATATCAAAACTCAAAAAAAGGTAGAAAAGATAAAACAATCAACTAGAAAAGACATCAAAGAAAGATGTCAAAAACAGGTGCAAACAACAATCAAAGAATGGACTAATGAGCTAAGATATAGAGATAGATATGTAAAATTGTGAGGAGTCCCAAAAAGACTAATGATGATCTTCTACAAGAATTATCACCATTCACAACAGTTCATTAGATTTAGCACCAAAAGAATGGAAATGAAATCAACAAAATCTTCAGAGTAAATCCATCCAGCAAAAGCGAAGATTCCTCAAGACATACGGTAGTCATCTGTCTGACCAGATTAGAAAAGAGATCAGATATATATAAAGTTATGATTCAAACTTATGATAGAGAAAAATGAAATCAAATATTTAAAGTCATCCTCCAAGATAATGACAGAGAGACAAGTGTAAATTCTTTACCCAATTCTGAGGAACTTAAAAATAGAGTTTAAGTGAGAGAATTGAAGGACTGTCTGTCACAAACAGATTGATAATTTGGAAAAAGCAAAAGATATGGAAAAGAGGACTTAAAAAGAAAAAAGAGAAAAAGATGAAAGGACAGATAGGACACATGAAACGAGAATGCAGAGCAAGGAGACATAAGAAAAATAAAAGATAATAATAACTTCACAGAAGAGACAAAGATCAGAGACACTAAGGAAGGAAAGAGAAAGGATAGAGAAAGGGAAACAAAGATATGATTTGGAATCAGAGCTTGAAAGCAAAAATGAATCAGAAAAGATGATTGTAGACAATGAAAGAATTGAGGACGAACAAGAAGAAGAACAAGAAGCTTTAATAGAAATAAAAGAAAACATAAGAATACAAAAACATCACAATAAAGGACAAATAACTAACCCAATAAACAATTCAAATAAAAGGGAGGCTGAGTGGCACATCACAAATAAACAACAGAGTGAAAAGCAAAACATGTCTGTAAACATAATATCCTGGAACGTGCAGCCCGCCGAGGCCTAGGAACTGGCCCCAGCCCAGCCCTGCCGCAGATTGCCACCGGGGCCTCTGGCCTTCAGTTCAGGCCGCGCAAGCCAAGCGGGGGCAAGTGGGGCAAGTGGGGGCAAGGGGGAGCAAGTGGGGGCAAGGGGGAGCAGGAGGAGCAATGAGGGCAAGGGGGCAAGGAGGAGCAAGTGGGAGCAAGGGGGCAAGTGGGAGCAGGGGGGCAAGGAGGAGCAAGTGAGGGCAGGGGGACAAGTGGGGGCAAGGGGGGCAGGAGGAGCAAGTGGGAGCAAGTGGGGGCAAGTGGGAGCAAGGAGGAGCAAGTAGGGCAAGGGGGAGCAAGTGGGGGCAAGGGGGAGCAAGGAGAAGCGAGTGGGGGGCAAAGGGGGAGCAAGGAGGAGCAAGTGGGGGCAAGGGGAGCAAGGGGGGCAAGGGGGAGAAAGTGGGGGCAAAGGGGAGCAAGAAGGAGCCAGTGGGGCGAAGGGGAGCAAGTGGGGGCATGGGGGAGCAAGGGGAGGGGGCAATTGTCTATGAAGCCTCAGAAACATGCATTTATATTAACATTTTTTTAAAAGTCACAGATTTTTTTGCATGTCCTCCATTTTTTAAATTAAAAGTGTCCTCTATTTTAATTTTTGTCCTACATTTGTCCCGGTTTGTTTATTTATTTGTTTGTTTGTTTGTTTTAAAAAATATTCAATTATTTTTATTTTTTTTGGCTTCGGCCCCCTGAGTTGTCTGAGGGACAGCAACCCCTGTCCTGGAACATAAAAGGAATAAATTTGAAATATAAAAGGAGCATGGTATTCCACCAGTTAAAAAAACACTTAAAAATGATATCATCTGTCTACAAAAAAAAAAAAAGAAAGAAAGAAAATTAGAAATAACAAAACAAAATATATAAACAATCCAAGGCTAGGATACTGCTACATATCAACAGCAGATAAAAAAAGAAAGAAAGGAGTTGTGGTTTATGTAAATAAGAAATATACCTCAAACAAAATCTTCAGAGACAAGGCAGGCTCCTATGTAGCAGTTCAAGTGAAATTAAAAAACATAACAATACTGGCTGTAGGACTAGATGCCCCACTCGAGAACAGATACTTTTTTATACCACAATAATAAGGAAATAAAAAATACAGAATACAACAATGGAATATTACTAGGAGACTGTATATGTAATTGTTTGGTTTGAATGAACATAAATTGATAATAAAATGATTATATGATAACAAAAATATACTTGAAAAGGCCTAAACAAAAAGCACCCTGCAAAGATGTATAATGCTGAAAAAATTAATATTTAGTCCATGACTGATGATGAGGATGAGTATCTCAATGATGTAAATGCAATAACCAGACTAGCTCAAATGGCAGTGTTGCAGTGAAACACAAGAAATCTCCAGTAACACCAGTCACTCAGCTTGCGAAGATTTTGCTGGGTTGATATTCCAAAACAGACACTCAGGGTGGTAGTATACAAGTGATAGAAGCAATGGTAATATAATAAACATTACTTTCTCTGGTAGCAGACGGTTACCTCAAGAGTATTTGTGGCCGTTTCAACTCAACTGTCTTCTTCAGTATTACTATAAGATTATATTCCAGATTATAGTTCATGAGGATATGATTCAATAAACTATTCCATGCTTCTAAATATGTGACACATTAGCAGAAGTATATCAAATTAACACAGAGAAAAATCACAAAATATAACATTCCTTGTACATATACATTATTTACCCATTTTAGATCATCTTTGGTTTACAAGTAAAAAATCCATGATTACAGTGTAGTAGTGACAGGTAGTCCTGATGTAGATTTACTGCTACATAGCCTGCAGGTGGCTGATTCATACACTGGATTTCTTAAAGGAACATGACTATATGGTGAAAGGAACTAAGGCGGGTTACAGACCGCCATTAGGGACGTCCTGAGGACGTCCCAGTTTGAAAAAGGGGCGTCTCTTCCAGACGCCCCTAAGCCTATCACGGACAGAGTCCATGACAAATGGCGGCGGCCGTTCCACACGGCTGCCGCCATATTGACGTAGCGGACGCTATGCGTCTGCACGTCGCGCCCCAGAAGTGACACCGCGAGTGTGCGACTAGCGCCTCACGACGTCTCTTCCGGGGCCCAAGAAGGACCGCTGCGGCTCCCGGATGCTGAAAGCGGAGGCAGAGCCAGACCACCACAATCCGGCGGTCTGTAATGCGCCTAAGTCTCCCAACATGTAAGACCTGGGAAAAGGCTGAATTACATTATAGTTACTCGTTACATGAACACATAGGATTTTATAGTAATGTGCCAAGAACCAATATAACAAGTCTGGGGCAGTGAGTGGTCTTTGAAAATGGTGTGTGGCAAAGGTGATAACCATATGAATATCTATGCTTGGTATGCATATAGTTATGTGTGTATGGGAAATATTATTATTATTATTATTATTATTATTATTATTATTATTATTCTGCTTAATCTAGAGGATTCCAAGCAGATTACAACAGTAAAACAAGATACAGTTAAAAGAAAAAAGCATTAAAAGTTCCAAAATCCCCATTGGGGTAACATTTTCATCAAAAGCAGAAATAGGAGATTTAGGTTCAAAACACACTGCAGAAATAATCCAGTTTGAGACTGCTTTAACTGCCCTGGCTCAGTGCTAGGGAATTCTGGGAACTGTAGTTTTGTGAGACATTTAGCCTTTTCTGTGAGAGAGTTCTGGTGCTATAATAAACTACAGTTCCCAGGATTCCCAAACACTGAGCCAGGGCAGTTATAGCAGTTTCACACTGGATTATTTCGGCAGTGTGTTTTGGACCTTAGTAGAAAAGAGATTATGCATTTTGTTAATTATTAATAATATTTAAAAATCACATTCAACTGCATTTATATTGGATGAGAAATTTTAAATATACATTTTATATTAAGCTTCAATTTCAATTTTACTTAAATGCCGGCATTTACCAGAATGAAGTTAAAAAATGTAATTTTATGATTATTGATTTTATTATTTTATCACTAATTCTCAATTGCATCCCAGCAGGATAATAGATTTCAGAATTCAGTTTTCTGGAACTGCCTCTATGCAGTATCTGGCACCGAACACAAGAAGAGCAGCACCTCCCTTCCATCTGCCCTTACTCATTATTGGTTTAAAATATTGTAATCTTGAAATTAACTAAATAATAGTTCAACTTTGACTTCATAACGGAACAGTCATAAAACATGAGGGCTCTTTAACTTTGTCACTCATTTATTCAACACAGAATGCTGAAATTATAATTTAAGTCAATTCCTTTAGTTAGAAGATAAATTTAATCAAATCTCCATCATTAGAAAATTCCTAACGTTACTGATGACTTAATTCATTTTTAACTAGTTAGTTCCTATCTGCTCATATCTGAAGAAGATTAGATACCCTCTGATTCTTCTCTGGCTGTAATTAATATCTCAGCTGGAAGAGGTTTTGATTTAAGACATGGGATTGTTTTTTGTTTTTTGTTTTTTTAAACTTGTTGAGGGGTTAAAATTTATCTCAGTACTAAGACAGCTTTTGCCCTAAGTATCCCTGCCAAGATTGAAGGAACCTCCTCAAAACAAAGCTCTGCAAAACATTCCAATCACCATTTTTAAATAATGTTTCCAGTGAAGCATGGGTATGTGTATGTGGAAGGTGTACATCATTTACCATAAGGAAAATTGGATTTGCCTAAGCTTGGGATCGTTTTTCTGAGCCTCAGGTTGGCTTTGAAAATGAGCTGAGTCCTCTGGGAGGGGGAAAGAATTCTGGCCATTTTCAAATTGTTCTAGGATGCATTAAGAAGAACTGCATATCCTTTCACTTTCTTTTCTTTCTCTGGATAGTATAAATTCTAAAGCTATAAACAGAGAGCTATATAAGTATATTGCTGCACAGACACTCAAGATGTATGTCAGATTAAAATGTTGATTCGAATTGTGGATTATCATTGCAGCCCTCACAGCCCTTTCACCATTTTTATGGTAAAAAGACATCTTAATCAATTTCATCTGTTTATGAAGACAGGTTTCATTGCTTCGTTTCTTAATATACAAGTTGAGTCTCCCTTATCTGAGGCCTACCCTATCCAGCAAAACAGATAAAGTGCAAGCCACAATCGTGGATGAATTACACATAAAATGATGGCAGAATTTGGGGGATTTTGGAATACCTGTATTTTCATATATTTACATAATGAGTTGTCTTGGCGATGAGACCTAAATCTAAAAACAAAGTACATTCATGTTTCATGTGTACCTTATACACACTGTCAGAATCCACCTTCAGGCAATCATTCAGGGTGTATTCTGCCATGAGGTTTGTAGAGATAGATAGAAAGATAGATAGGGAGATAGATAGATAGAGGGATAGATAGATAGATAGATAGATAGATAGATAGATAGATAGATAGATAGATAGA